>NC_030808.1:85462593-85710093 GCF_001704415.2 Capra hircus
GAAAGAAAAACACCAATACAGTATACTAACACATATATATGGAATTTAGAAAGATGGTAATGATAACCCTGTATGAGAGACAGCAAAAGAGACATAGATGTAAAGAACAGTCTTTTGTACTCTGTGGGAGAGGGAGAGGGTGGGATGATTTGGGAGAATGGCACTGAAACATGTATACTATCATGTAAGAAACGAATCGCTAGTCTAGGTTCGATATAGGATACAGGATGCTTGGGGCTGGTGCACTGGGATGACCCAGAGAGATGATATGAGGAGGGTAGTGGGAGGGGGGTTCAGGGTTGGGAACTCATGTATACCTGTGGTGGATTCATGTCAATGTATGGCAAAACCAATACAGTATTGTAAAGTAAAAAAAATTAAATTAAAAAAAAATAAAGACATGGCATGAAAACAATAGAATATGAAGACAGTGAAGAATTGGTGGGGAATGTTTCTGGGGAAAAAACAAGTCATACAGGGAAATAATTACCTTCAGATATTTGATTGTTTTTCACAATGTATTACCAATAACGTTTAATGTTAGACATGCAAAGAGGCAGACCCATAATCTAAAAAAGGCATCAATAGAAGTATAGCCACAAACAACCATGATGTTAACATTAATATATAAGAACTATATAATATAAATATGATTAAGGAAACTGTAGAAGATGGATGCAATGACTAAAGTGATGAGGAATATCAAGAGAGATTTTTAAATTCTGACTACTAGATAGAACTAGTAACTAGATGGAAATTCTAGGAGTGGAAAATATAATATTAAATTATAAAACATAGGATTAATGGCAGATTGGACTCTGTGAAAGAACAGTGACTATGAAGACAGATTCATAATACAGAGGAAAATGGTAAATACAAATGCTGAATTGAAACTACAAGATAATTAGTTCAGTTCAGTTCAGTCACTCAGTCATTTTTGACTCTCTGCCACCTCATGGGACTGCAGCATGCCAGGCCTCTCTGTCCATCACCAACTTCCGAAACCCACTCAAACTCGTGTCCATCATGTTGGTGATGCCATCCAACCATCTCATCCTCCGTCATTCCCTTCACCTCCCACCCTTAATCTTGCCCAGCACCAGGGTCCCTCCAAATGAGTCAGTTTTTCACATCGGGTGGCCAAAGCATTGAAGACCCAGCTTCAGCATCAGTCCTTCCAATGAAAACTCAGGACTGACTTCCCCATCCTTCAGATATTTGAAAACATCATTTGTGAAAAAAAAAAAAAAAAAAAAAAGATACAACAAAAACAGATTTAATGTGACATCAGAAATAAGTCCAATGGGAAGAAGTTACAAGACAGAAAATTATAGCTCAATATTAGAAAGATCTATAAAGTAATTAATATAGGCCAAATACAAAATTGGGTGGCTTAGAGAGGTCAAAAGTTTTCTGTCACTGGAGAAATTGAACTAAAGGCCAGAGTTTTAGTTTGCATTAGCTTACCAGGGCCACCATAATAAGATACCACAGACTGGGAGGCTTAAACAACAGAAATTTATTTTCTCACAGTTCTGGAACCTAGAAGTCCAAGACCAAGGTGTCAACAGGACTGGTCTCTTCTGAGGCCTTTTGACATCTTCTCGCTGTGTCCTCACATGGCCTTTCCTATGTGCATGCACAATCCTGGTGTGCCTATATGTCTCGGACTCTTCTTCTTATAAAGATACCAGTCAGATTGGACAAGAACCTACTCTAATGGCCTCATATTAACTTAATACCTTCTTTAATGGCCCTATCTCCAAGTACAATCACATTTTGAGGTGCTGGTAGTTAAGACTTCAACATACAAATGGAGGAAGCACTATTGAGTCCATAATATCACCCCTTTCAACATGTAAAAGAGACACTGTAGCAGGTGGTGGGGAAGGGGTTTTGCTAGATATTACCAAGGATCTACCTTCTAATTCTTAGTTCAGAAACCTATGGTACATAAACACAGTAAAATCTCATTTATTCAAAGTCTGATTCTCTTTCAGCAAGTGATTTGCCATTTACAGTAGGACTGCTTCATTATCCCAGGTAAATAGCATCAGTTAAGTGTAAGACAGTCTGATTTAAACTGCTGTTTGTTTTGTACAATTAGTATTAACATATAATTTCAGTGATATTATTTGAAAATTATTACTATGTATATATTCATAATAAATAATTTTTAAACACAGGAAAATAGTTGTCCACTATTCTGTCACTTTGCCAACAAAGATCCATATAGCCAAAGCTATGGTTTTTCCAGTAGTCATGTATAGGTATGAGAGTTGGACCATAAAGAAGGCTGAGGGCCAAAGAATTGACGCTTTCAAACTGGTATTGGAGAAAACTCTTGAGAGTCCCTTGGACTGCAAGGAGATCGAACCAGTCAATCCTAAAGGAAATCAATCCTGAATACTCATTGGAAGGACTGATGCTGAAGCTCCAATACTTTGGCCACCTGATGCAAAGAGCTGGCTCATTGGAAAAGACCCTGATGCTGGGAAATATTGAAGGCAGGAGAAGGGGACAGGCAACAGAGGATGAGATGGTTGGATGGCATCACCGAATCAATGGATATGAATTTGAGCAAACTCTGAGAGATAGTGAAGGACAGGGAAGCCTGGCATGCTACAGTCCCTAGGGCTGCAGAGTTGGACAGGACTAAATGATTGAACAACAAATTCTGTCACCTATGCCAGTGAAAGTCTTCATTCTGTATTTTCTTCTCATTACCTATAAGCATGCATAACATACTGAGAACAGATAGTGAAAGAATTGAGTACTAAGGAACTCAAAACCTTTTACAAAGGAAGCAGCCACAGGAATTGGGAGGGATTTTAATGAGATGGGATGGAGAAACTCTAAGAATGAGTCAAAAGTCTCAAATCTAGATTAACTGGAAGGATGGCAAGTGTTTCAACATTTGATGAATATTTATTAAAATATAAGAACAACAAAAACTGAAAGCAAAACCAATTTAGCAAAGGCAATGTTTATGAGTTGAGCATTGTCATGTAAGCAAATCTGCCTGCCCCCTAAATTCTGCCCTTAAGCTGTTGGCTCTTCAGACTTGGGGATAGGATTAGATAAACTGAGGGAGCATATAAAGGTGACAGCCTTCAAGGTGCCATCATCCTGCTGCCCTCCTAATGCTCTGGATGTATTTAGCAGCAATTAAACGCTTCCCTGGTGGCTGAGCTGGTAAAGAGTCCACCTGAAATGTGTGAGACCTGGGTTCAATCCCTGGGTTGGGAAGATCCCCTGGAGAAGGGAACGGCTTCCCAGTCCAGTATTTTGGTCTGGAGAATTCCATGGACAGTTTAGTCCATGGGGTCACAAAGAGTCAGACACGACTGAGTGACTTTCACATCACAAACTCTCAAAGGGGCTCTCCTGGTATGGCTTATCATTGAAGAATCTGCCTGCAATGCAGGAGATGTGAGTTCAGTTCCGGGGTTGGGAAGATCTCTTGGACATGAGCATGGCAACCCACTCCTGTATTCTTGCCTGGAAAAATTCCATGGACAGAGGAGTTTGGCAGGCTACAGTCCATGGGGTCATAAAGAATCTGACAAGACTAACTGACGGAACACACACACATGTACATATACACTCACGACTGAACATTAAAATTTTTATACGCCCTAAATATTACCGGCAAGTATCATCTTGTCCTTGCAAAAGTAAAATTTCAAAAACAATATCCCTCAGTCAACAAAACCATGAAGGTCTTCATCTCTATAATAAGAACGAAATCCCTGATTGCTGGATAGAGCATTGCAGGGATCAGATGGGATAATACAAGCTAAAGTTCTTTGTAACCTTGAAGTCAGACTTCTGGGTTCAAATCCTGGCTTTGCAGCTTATTAGCTCTATAGTCTTGGGTGAGTTACCTAACCTCTCAGTGCTTGGTTTTTCATATGCAAATGGGGATAGTAATTGAACCAACACTCAGAGATTGCTATGAGGAATAAATAACATGATTATATATAAAGTACTTAGCACACCACCAAACATCTAGTAAGTTATCAATAAATATTAGTTATTAATTACCTTAAAATTTAGTTTGGGAGCAAGATAGATATAGATGATAGCAATATGCACACTATGTATAAATGTATATACACACTCAATATATATATGTGTGTGCACATATACATACACTGTGTACATAAAGCAATAAATGAGAAAAGTCACATGTGTAAACAAAGTCAATGTCTGGGTGGGTGTACTAGATAGAATCTTGCTATTTGACATATGCAGGAAACCATTTTAGGACATGAGCATCTGATGTGGGAAGTAGTTTTGTTTATTTGCCTATCTTTCCTCTAAAGTGAGACATTCTTGAGTGTAAGGGTCATATCTAGTTTGCCATTTAATCCTCAGTGACCAGCACATTAGTGATACATACACAGCTCTAGTAAATATTTGTTGAATGAATGCAAGAATAAATGAATGTATGAAAAGGTAGGAAGTATATATGGGAAACAGAGAACACTGTGTGCCCAGAGCAGGAAATTAACATAATAATAACAACAGTAGTTACAACTTAATAAATTTTCAAGCAAAAAAGCCTGTATCAGAAACCAAATTTTGACTATCAGATAAGAAAGGTAAGGAAGCAGAAAGGAAAAAGACTGAAACATTTTTTGCAAAGAGATATTTATACTAGAATAAATGATCTCCTGATTTCTAGACCCACCACTCTCAACATCATCAGCAGTTCTCTGCATGACAATTTTGGGCACTCAGGAATCTCCCCACTGGAGAACTCTAGAACTAAGTGTCTATGAAAATCAAGGGCTTCCCATACTTCCTTTTTAACCAAAAGGAACAACAACTACAAAACTGTTACATTTAGAAACTTTAGTTAATCCTGTAATATCTAAAGGGGAATCAACTAACACTCCTCCCAGGTAGGCATACATCTCATTTTATAATGTCTCTTAAAGAGGATCTGCCACAACTTCTAATGTTGATGAAAGTCTTTATTGCCAGGAAGTGATTCTGTTTCTCCAGTAAAGCACTACTGATCCCCTTGGGATAAAATTTAAGAGCAACCAGTCATTCTATTCTTTGAAAGAGTTCATCTCTTATTTTTTAAACATCTTATAATATGTGCTCTCTTTTCTTTTCCAAGTTAAATAACATCTGTTCCTTCTAGATTCCTCTGAGGTATTTATAATATTGCTTTATCCCTCCTATGCCTTTCCAATAACCTCTCCAAATCTTTATGCACCAGGGGATGAGCCACTGTTTATGTCTTGTTTCTTCTGACCTTCAGTTTAGGACTCATCTTGCAATGGGACTACCTCTAAGGTACTTTGCAATAATTGGGAAAAGATGCTATTCTCTGGGCAGATGATTAAAATGTTACCCTATGAGTTGCCATGTGATCCAATAATCCCACTCCTGAGCATATATCCAAGACAAAAGTATAATTTGAAGAGATGCTTGTATCCCTATGTTCATAGCAGCACTATTTGCAATAGCCTAGACATGGAAACAACCTAGATGTCCACCAACAGACAAATGGATAAAGATGTGGTATACACACACACACACAATGAATGTTGCTGGTACTGCTAAGTCGCTTCAGTCGTGTCCGACTCTGTGCGACCCCACAGAAGACAGCCCACCAGGCTCTCCCGTCCCTGGAATTCTCCAGGCAAGAACACTGGAGTTGGTTACCATTTCCTTCTCCAATGCATGAAAGTGAAAAGTGAAAGGTAAGTCGCTCAGTCGTGTCCAACTCTTCACGACCCCATGGACTGCAGCCTACGAGGCTCCTCTGTCCATGCGATTTTCCAGGCAAGAGTACTGGAGTAGGGGGCCATGGAATGTTGCTCAGCCATGAAAAACAGTGAAATAATGATATTTGCAGTATCATGGATGGACCTAGAGATTATCATAGTAAGTGACATAAAACAGAAAGAGAAAGTCAAATACCATATGTTATCACTTATATGTGGAATCTAAAACTTGACGCAAATGAACCATCTGTAAAACAGAAAGACTTGTGGTTGCCAAGGGGAAAGGATGGTGGGGATGGAAGGATTGGGAGTCTGGGATTAGCAGGTAAAAACCAGGATGGATAAACAATAAAGTCCTACTGTAAAACATAGGGAACTGTAGTCAATATCCTGTTATAAACCATAAGGGAAAAGAATATGAAAAAGAATATATATATATCTGAATCATTTTTCTGTATAGCAGAAATTAATACAAGATTGTAAATCAACTATACTTAAATACAATTTTTAAAAAAATGTTCCCCTCTGGAGAGGCCAATTAGAAGAGGGATCTTGGGAGTGAATAAAAAGGTGCTCCTTGCCTGTTCCTTGGTCAGGCACCTTCATAACACTGAACAAACTGAGAAACCACACCTGCAGCCTTGCCTTTGAGACACCTGTATTATACAAAAAATAGGATTTTTTTGCATAATATCTGGGTATTATAGAGCACACTTTCATCTTTCTCTCACCCATCAGTGGCCAACGCTCAATCTGAGACTCCTGGCCACACAACAATCCACCCCAGAACCTGGCTCTGCCCACCAGCACTAACCCCAGAACACCCCAGGGCTTTGTAGGCAGCCACCTCATATCAGGCAGGGTAACCAACTAGATCAGGAAATCTTCTTCTGTCTCTGCCACATGCACATGCATGTGAATACATACCCATGTGTACATGTGTGTGTGCATGCACACACACAAAACTCCCAATACTTTCTTGGTGATCAGTGCTATATTTAAAATGGATAACCAACAAGGACCTGCTACATATTTAGCACACGGAACTCTGTCCAATGTTATGTGGCAGTCTGGATGGGAGGGAAGTTTGGGGGAGAATGGATATATGTATATGCATAGCTGAGTCCCTTCATAGATCACCTGAAACTATCACAACATTGTTAACTAGCTATATCCCAATACAAAATAAAAAGTTAAAAAATATGAAATGAATCCAAAGATCACCAAATGCTTTCGGAAAACAAAGACAAGTCAGACAGCAGCAATTAAAAGTGAGACAAGAAAACTATTGCATCCATGAAATAAGACCAATAAAAAGCTCTTAAAATCTTGAAAAACATGACAGCAAAACTTCAACAAGATGTTTAGGAGATATAGTTGAGGAAATCTTCCAGAATGTAGAATAAAAAGACAAAATAATGCAAAAGTAGGAGAGAAAACATAAGAAAAGTAGAGAATCAATCCAAGAATCTTAAAATCTGACAATCAGGAATTCCAGAAAGAGAAATCATAAGAAAGGGAAGGAAACCATCACAAACTAACCACTATAATTTCCCAATCCCTAAAAGACTTGAAGTTACAGATTCCAAACTAGACCACAAAAGTTATATGTCATAACTCATCACTGTGATTATTTTAGAACTTTAGGGATAAAAAGAAGATCCTAAAAGCTTCTAGAGAGGTTATAGCTGATGGATCAGCAATCAGAGTTTAAATTTTTCAATAGGAACTTGAAAAGCTAGAATACAATGAAGCAATGTTATTCAAAATACTGAGGATACATTTCTTCCACACCAGAGTTCTACACCTACCCAAGTGTCAAGTAGATTATAAACATTTTCAGACCTGAAGGATTTAAAAATATTTACCCCTTTTACTCACTTTCTCAAGAAGCTACTAGAAACCACCACAATAAGAAAATAAAGGAGAAAAACTAGACATGGGAGTCAAACCAAGCAAGAGAAGCAAAGTAAATTTCTAGAACTAAGGCAGTGGGAAATCCCAGACAATGCTTATGTATCAGCCTAGAAAGCAACTAGTCTGGGCTGGAGCAAAAAACGAGGGGTTCTGGAGGAATGTCCCCAATCAAAATGAAACTGATAAATTACCTAACATATTGACCATTTGACAGGAATATAGTTCTAACAGACAATTTAAGGAAAAAATCTAACAAAATATGAGGCAATGATTAAGTCCAATTTTTGTTTGTTCTGTCGCTCAGTCATGTCCAACTCTTTGTGACCCAATGGTACATTAGTACTAGCATAACAAGGGCTTCCCAGATGGCTCAGTGGTAAAGAATCTGGCTGCCAATGCAGGAGACACAGGTTTGAACTCTGGGTTGGGTAGATCCCCTGGAGGAGGAAATGGAAACCCATTCTAGTAACTGGCTGGCAAACTCCTACGGAGAGGAGCCTGGGGGTGGGGGAGGGTAAAGTCCGTGGGGTTGCAAAGAGTCAGACACAACCAAACACAAAAGAATCTGTTATGAAGAAAATTTACATTACCATAAGGCAAATACCAATTATTCATTTAACCCAAATGTCTCAGGGGAGTGGGAACAGGGTGGGGAACCACAGTCTCACGAGACCTGTGGCTTTTCAAGATGAATCTTATAATAACTATTTGACTCCTTCAACCAGGCATGTGTTTGACCAAAGTCAAATTAAAAGAATATGGCTTTGCAGAAAGTATTCACCATGTATGATTTTTTAGTGATGTCTAAAATAACTATAGGGCCACTGCTCCATCAACTGCCAGAGCATCAGTTCTCAACTTTTTTTTCTCTCTGGACACACAGACAAGTGGTACTTTCATGTGGTATAATTCCATGGATGTTCCCATTATTCTAACTTTAGCATAATGTTTCTCGCCTGCCTAAGAAATTATATATCAGAATATAAGTGATAAGGAAATAATATTATAGGATAAATTTGGACAGTGTTTAATGTGTCAAAATTTATTATTTACAGTTATCTGAACTTTAGCCATTTTAAATAAGTAGTTAACATACCACAGGACTGATCTCAATATAATCATGCATCACAAGCTAAATTTGAGAACCATTGGGTTATAGTAGGATTCCCAAACACAGATGTCAACCAGAGTCAGGCAAGAGAAGAAGTTGTTAGGTAATTAGAATAGGAAAAAGGAATCCAGAATGGCGATGGTTAAAAGACAAAGAAGGGAAAAGCCCTGAAAATAGAACAAAGGAAGGTTCGAGGACCTCAGGTAAAACAAGCAGCCCTCCTGGCTAGCCCAATTTACATAGGGCAGATCCAAGGGGAAGAGGAAAAAACCATATAAAAAGAGGAGCAAGAATTGAGGGGGGGGGGGCTTCTCTTCTCGTCTTTTGGGCCGACTCGGCCTCACACCTTGAGGATGTATTTTCCTTTGCTTTCTAAATAAAACTGAGCTATAACACTGGTCTGCCCATCGCTTCTAATTTTTGCTATGGTGAGACAGAACCGAGGAAATTACACACTCTCCTGACAAAGTAAACCATGTAAACCTCTCACTTTTCCTTTTCCACACTTGATCGAGTCGTGGGACGAGAGAACTTCTTTTTTTATTGTCAGAGAAATAACAGAATCTGTGTGGTATTGAAAGATAATTGATTCTTTACCTTAACATCTGGTAGGGGCAAACAGCAGAGGAAAAGGCACTTACTCCCACAAAAAACCACTACTCAGCACCAATCAATTACCATGCTGGAATAGAGGTATATTCTCATCCCATTTTAACTCTACCTTACACATTTACATCCTAATGTGAGTCCCTTGTTATCCAAAGACGTAAGTCACCATAGATGTGCATCACGTGATTCATATTTCTAAGACAGTCCTGATTTGCAAAATGACTTTCGCTTCCAACTTATAAACCATGAAAATGTCCTGGAGAATGCAACATTTCAGTGTACAAAGTTCACCTTTGCCGGGAGCCAGTGTGAGGAACTCCGCCCATGGCAAAGGTCATGAGGAAGGAGGCTTCGGCATACGCAAAGGCGGGATCGAGCCTCAGGAAACCCCCTGTTCCCGGGCATCTACCCCCAAAACCAGAGTCTGTTTTATGCTCTCACCTACACCTCTGACTTTACAGGGGGCTCTCCCCCATCACCACCTCTTTCGGAGAAGGAGTTAACTTACAGCTCCAGTTAATAAAAATTCCTGGGCACAACAAGAGTGTTTCAACTTACAAACTCCTCTGAAGGTTCTCTAGCCTGCCTGAGTGGGTTCGTCCAGCCACATGTGATTGTTTACAGCCTCCCAACTGTGAGAGGCATGAGATGCTTTAAAACTTTCTAAATACAGACTCTTTTGAGAAGTTAGAAAATTATTAGTATAGTATAGTGGGTTGATTAGAAATTATATTGGTGAAGGATTTTTCATTTGTTGAGCCAATATTTGCTGCTAAATCTCCATATTCCCTGCCCTTATAATGACTATAACTAGCATATAGGAGAAATAAGTGTTAACCTTTAAGATTAATCATGTTAACCTTAAGCTAAGTAAATTCCTTTCTTGATTGTAACCCACTACACCCTCACCCTATAGGAATGCAACTTTATTTGGAGGGTGGCACTTGATTTAAGAAAAAATCACCCCTGGAAAAATAAGTTTTCTGGTTGACTGATCGTTATCAGAAAGGGCCATAAAATGTCAGCAGGCCTCATGGACAAAAGATGATGTAAAACCCATAAGACTTTTGTATACATTTATATGAAGCACCTGATTTTGACAAGGGTCAGGTCTGCTGACCCCCGCGTGACTCTGTATTCATCCCTATGTCTAACAAAAAGTATATAAGCAAACCTGAAAAATAAAGAAATGGGATCAGTTTCTGGAAAGACTGATTCCCCCGTGTCATTCTTTCCCCTTCTGGCTGAATTCCCATCTGGTACATGGGTACTCACCAAGCCTGCTAATTTTGCCTGGGCTTCTAAGATCAGACCGGGGAGGCCTCAGTGCCTCTTCTCCTTCGGGAGAATGGAAAGACGCCAGTGGCCTATGTAGGTGGTGATTGGTATTCCACGTAAACCAAGTTATTCAGCCTCCTTTTCTCCACTAATTTTCCTACTACACTATCCGTTTCTAATCTCTCTATATATCTGTAATTAAATAAGTTTCTTCCTAGGATGCCTACTCCGTCTCCCCTCCGAATTACCCTGGATCCACCGGGGCTGGACCCCGGCACACCTTCAAGATGGATTTTCAAAACTGGAAAATATATACAAATTTTGTATCCAACCATGTACTTAAATCTTCAGTTCAGAAAATCAGATGATCACATTTGTTATCTAATTCAACTGCAGAGGAGTTGAATAACTCTTTTTCTTATTAGGCAATGTTGTGCTACTTGGACTAAGCTAATGTTCAGTGATTACATGGGGTTGAGATCATAGATGTTAGACTTTGCAATTCCTTTCAAGGAATTGTTTCCAACATAAGGAGATACTATCATAGAAGAAGTTCAAACAGCATTTCTGCTATGATAGTTCTGATTCTCCAGCCAGATGCCGTCACTCTCTCCCTGACCCTCCTTGGACACCCTTCCCTTATCCTTTGAGCACATGGTTAGAGTGCTCCATAAGACCAATTTTATTTATGCTGTCTTCATCCTGACATGTCTTTATATCAAGGTCTCACCCGTCCTACCAATCTCAGAGGAGGGGATGTCTGTCCTTATATCTAAAGATCACAGTCTTTATTTCCTCTGGGTGCCATCCCCACAATCATCCTTCCTCCACATTGAAAGTGCACCCCCTGTGTCTTCACCCATGTTCAGGGTTCCTGTGCCTTCAGTTCAGTTCAGTTCAGTCACTCAGTCATGTCCGACTCTTTGCGAGCCCATGAATCGCAGTATGCCAGGCCTCCCTGTCCATCACCAACTCCTGGAGTTCACTCAGACTCACGTCCATCGAGTCAGTGATGCCATCCAGCCATCTCATCCTCTGTCATCCCCTTCTCCTCCTGCCTCCAATCTCGCCCAGCTTCAAACAAAAGTAAATAAAGGTTTCATTCTACCCTATTCCTTCTTCTAGTACTGCTCAATCTCTTCCTTCCCCTTCTCATCCTTTACCTTTCTTTACATTAGCCCTCCTAGGATTATGTTAACCCTTCTTGCCTTTCATTTGGCTCCAATTATGACAACAGTCTGGAGAAGGTAATGGCTACCCACTCCAGTATTCTTGTCTGGAGAACTCCCATGGACAGAGGAGCCTGGCAGGCTACAATCCATGGGGTCACAAAGAATCAGACACGATTGAGTGACTAACACATTTTCATGACTATAGTAATGGAAATAAGTAACTCTTATTAAACTCACACTCTTATTAAACTTAGTTTTCAAAATACTTTCATAAACATTTGTCTTTTGAACCTCACACTAACCCTGTGAAATAAGTAGGACAATAATTATCTTCCCTTTATAAAAGAAACTGAATTTCTGGGATATTAAGACATTTACCCAAGGTATTACAGTCAGTAGGTGGCACAGGAATTTGAACTGGATTCACTGAGTTGTGGTCTAGTGACTTTCCACTGTTCAGTTACTTTTGAGGCTGTCAATTCCAAAGCTACTAGAGATCTTCTTGTCAACACCAATGATACATACATACATACATACATACATACATACATACATATATATATATATATATATATATATATATTGGTCCTTTTACCCTTTGGTTTTTTGGTTGTTGCAGTAGTGATGGTTTGCAATTTTTTTCTATTGCCTTTGACTAATTTTAAAATACTTAAAACCTTATTTGTTCTTTTAAAATCTCTTCCCTTAGGTTTCAGGATACTTCAATTTTTAGATTCTTTTTCTAGTTCATTAATCATTTTTCCTCTTTCTCCTTTTCTGTACCCCTTTTCCAGATGTAAAAATTTTCTAATACTCAACTTTTACTTTTTACTTTTACTTTTTAGGTCTCTTCCTTGTGAATTCATGGTTTTACACAGATGACTCCATGTCTGTTTCTAAATTAGAAGCTTGAAGATATTTAAATTTTGTCCAGCTTTTCTTCTCTTAGGCCACCTTTCACTAAGTTCTGCTGTCTGTCTGCTCTTTGTGTCCTCATTACTACCACCCACCTCCAGGAGCTCACTACCCCTTCATGACTAGATGATCTTCCCTACAAAATTTCAATACCCTATCCAGTTTTCCTAACAATGACCATTTTAATTCTTTCCCTTCAGTCATCTTGCACACTTCTGCCAAATATTCACCTTAATAAAATGCTTCCTTAGTGGCACTATCTCCTCAAGTATATCCATAAAGCCAAGCATGATCTAAGTCCTTCATTATAAGGTTCTTTGATGAGGATACAGTCAGTCAGTTCAGTCGTTCAGTCATGACTGACTCTTTGCAACACCATGGACTGCAGTACGCCAGGCTTCCCTGTCCATCACCAACTCCTAGAGCTAGCTCAAACTCATGGATACAAAGTTACTGCTTAAAGTGGCTCATGTGATAAGTTCTATTACTATCAAGACTTATAGACATGGAAGAGATTACTGTTAGAAGGAACTTATCAACCAGATGGGTAGGGGAAGGTGAAAGGAAGCAAGAACACATGTACTTAGGCACAAGGTAGGGAAGGAAGTTATCTTGAGGGTAGCTTCAGGTTAAAGGTGGGGGTAGCCAGTCTATGGTCTTAGATCCTATTCTTTAAGAGGTACTAAAACAAGACAGAAAAAAGCTATATTTAACAGAATGGCCCTCAAGGAAGGGACTGTATATGGTTAGAGGAACTTCTCTGATAAGCCACTTGAGCTGGGGATGAGGGAGTGGTAAGACTCTCAAGGGGTGGGCCTAAGACTTCATAAGGATGGGTTGATTAGCAGCAGATTCTGTGTGATTAGGGCTTCCCTGGTGGCTCAGAGGTTAAAGGGTCTGCCTGCAATGCAGGAGACCTGGGTTCGATCCCTGGGTCAGGAAGATCTCCTGGAGAAGGAAATGGCAACCCACTCCAGTATTCTTGCCTGGAGAATCCCATGGACAGAGGAGCCTGGTGGGCTACAGTCCATGGGGTCACAAAGAGTCAGACACAACTTCACTTTCACTTTCTGTGTGATTATAAAGGGTGGGCAATGTTGGAGCAGAACAAGTTGGTCAGAACATAGGCACAAGGCAGGAGTCCTGCCACTAGAGAGCCTGCTTTTCTGCTTCTCCCACACACTGATGTATGTTGACCAAATAATGGTTTGCAGGAGCAACTGGTTACTACCCTATCTGAGATGCTTACATGTCTCAGTGGTGCACTGGATCAGAAATGTTAAGATGTTTAGGATACCTACAGTTGAGGGTATTATGTAGTGGAATGCTGATAAATATTCGATGATTGAGTCTCTGGAAGAAAAAAAAAAAACCCAACTAATTTCTAGTGTTTGCTGGTGTCTATGGAAAGCTATGACAAACTTAGACAGTGTGTTGAAAAGCAGAGACATTATTCTGATGACAAAGGTTCATACAGTCAAGGTTATGGTCTTCCCAGTGGTCATGTATGGTTGTGAGAGCTGTACAATAAAGAAGGTGGAGCACTGAAGAACTGATACCTTTGAACTATGGTGCTGGAGAAGACTCCTGAGAGTCCCTTGGACAGCAAGGAGATCAAACCAGTAAATCTTGAGAGAAATCAACTCTGAATACTCACTGGAAGGACTTATGTTGAAGGTGAAACTCCAGTATTTTGGTCATCTGATGTGAACAGCTGACTCACTGGAAAAGTACCTGATGCTGGGAAAGATTGAAGGCAGGAGAAGAGGGCATCAGAGAATGAGATGGCATCACCAATGGAATGGACATGAACTTGGGCAAACTTTGGGAAATGATGAGGGGCAAGGAGGCCTGGTGTGCTGCAGTCCATGGGGTTGCAAAGAGTCGGACATGACTGGGTGACTGAATAGTAAAATGGTATAAATACTTCTCCATGGCTGATTTCAAGCCACCAGCATGACACTGTGACATCACTAAATGTGGAGCTGAGAAGAGATGTGCACAGTCTGCTCTCACAAGCTGTTGTGGCCTAGCATACCACCAGTTCATGAGTGTGGCTGGGAAAGAGGTGAGAAAAGTCAACTGAGCTAAGTCATGGTGGAACCAACATGCCAAGTTTTAAACTACAGACTTTATGCCATGCTAAAGGGAAGCTATCAAAGGTTTTAAAGCAAGGGTATAATATGCTTATGTTTGAAATTTAGGAAAAGTCTCTCCAGTGGATCCAAATTCATTCTTCCCTTATCATAGTTTAATCAAAGCATATTCACACATATATTTTTTAAATATGCCAAACAAAAGGTTATTATCATAATCATGAAAATTTGTTTTCAATACAAAATTTAAACTTCTTTAAAAAAATTGAGAGGAAATAATATTAATAGAAAATTTATTTAAAATTGCTAAGTAAGCATATGCGGGTCAGGAAGCAACAGTTAGAACTGGACATGGAACAATAGACTGGTTCCAAATAGGAAAAGGAGTACGTCAAGGCTGTATATTGTCACTCTGCTTATTTAACTTATATGCAGAGTGCATCATGAGAAACACTGGGCTGGAAGAAGCACAAGCTGGAATCAAGATTGCCGGGAGAAATATCAATAACCTCAGATATGCAGATGACACCATTCTTATGGCAGAAAGTGAAGAGGAACAAAAAAGCCTCTAGATGAAAGTGAAAGAGGAGAGTGAAAAGTTGGCTTAAAGCTCAACGTTCAGAAAATGAAGATCATGTCATCTGGTCCCATCACTTCCTGGGAAATAGATGGGGAAACAGTGGAAACAGTGTCAGACTTTATTTTCTGGGGCTCCAAAATCACTGCAGATGGTGACTGCAGCCATGAAATTAAAAGATGCTTGCTCCTTGGAAGAAAAGTTATGACCAACCTAGATAGCATATTCAAAAGCAGAGACATTGCTTTGCCAACAAAGGTCCAGCTAGTCAAGGCTGTTTTTTCCAGTGGTCATGTATGGATGTGAGAGTTGGACTGTGAAGAAAGCTGAGTGCTAAAGAATTGATGCTTTTGAACTGTGGTGTTGAAGACTCTTGAGAGTCTCTCGGACTGCAAGGAGATCCAACCAGTCCATTCTGAAGGAGATCAGCCCTGAGATTTCTTTGGAAGGAATGATGCTAAAGATGAAACTCGAGTACTTTGGCCATCTCATGCAAAGAGTTGACTCATTGGAAAAGACTCTGATGCTGGGAGGGATTTGGGGCAGGAGGAGAAGGGGATGACAGAGGATGAGATGGCTGGATGGCATCACTGACTCAATGGACGTGAGTCTGAGTGAATCCGGGAGTTGGTGATGGACAGGGAGGCCTGGTGTGCTGCGATTCATGGGGTCACAAAGAGTCGGACACAACGAGCAACTGAACTGAACTGAACTGAAGCATATTGGAAGTTTTATGGTCACTAGTAATAAAGCAATTTCAAATGATGATATGCCATTTCATATGTTAGACTGAAAGCTATTTAAAAGGAGGGCAATTACTAGTGTTAGCAAAGGTAATGGGAGATGACAATTCTCGTACACTGTTGATTGAACTGGCAATTATCAAAAAGTTTCTGTAGGGCTGTTTGGTAATATATATATGTGTGTGTGTGTATATAAATTTTTATATATAAATATAGTGTATCTGACAAATAGGAATAATTTTGTATCAGGACTTACACTTCTAGGAATTATCCTAAGCAGACAGTTTTATAAATTCTATAAACTGCAGCACTGTTTTTAATAGAAAAAAGAAACTGGAAATAGCATATAAAGGTAGGTGATTAGTTTAATTGTATATGCCATATGTTTATATTGGATTACTAACCATTAAAAAATACAATGTAGCTATATTTTTATATAGAAAATGTTTCTAAACTCTAATTGTTATTAAGTGAAAATCAGGTCATATAATACATTCATAAATACACATTTTGAAAGAACATACAAAGAGTAATGATTATGCATGAGAAATAGAGTATAAAGATTTTTAATTTTCTTATTTGTATGTTCTATTTTTTCTATAATGAATATAAATTACTTATGTATATTATCCTCTGAGCTTTAACTAATGGTCAACATAAGTAATAGTCATATAGTGATTCTGTTTCTTCCACAAAATTGATATCTGTACATTATTTACTTAAGAGCAAACACTTATATAACATGTGACTATATGCTGAGCAGTATTCCAAAGGATATATAAAAGTAAACTTAACTCATTGGATCCTTACAATAATCCTATGAGCTGGGTACTGTTATTATCCCTGTATTACTGACGAGGAAACAGAAACACAGTGAATGAGTAATTGCCCAAGGTCACACAGCTGGTAATTAATAAAGCTGACATTCAAACCCAGGCAGTCCAGTTATAGTGATGAAGCTCTTTACCATCATACTATACTGACTCACCTCTAAACTGATTTATAATTCCTTACCTGAAGATTAGGACTAATAACATTACCTATCACATGGGCTTGCCATTGGGTATAACTGAAATCAAGTATGAAAGAAGTTAGTTTAATGCTTGGCACATTAGAGTTAATAAGTGCTAGGTATTAAAGAGAAAACTGGTAATACTACTAACCAGACCTCAAACACCACCACCAATTCAACTTTATTTATTCCCATGCTGCTCCAAGATATACTCTCTGCTTTATTTCAATGAGTCCCTCAAATACATCAAACTCATTCCATGTCAATCTCATGTTTCAACTCATGCTGTTGGTCTCCCTGAAGTCAGGTGACTAGACTTATCCAAATCACTTTGGGTCTTGAAAGCCTCGCTCAGGTCCTCTCTCCAATTATTCCAGCACTTTATTACATTACACTATTTAATAAAAATGAGGCAATTAATATATTATTATCTGCTAGTTTTTCTATCCAACAATACAGCAAGCTCTGAGAAAGCAGGGATGAATGTCAGAAAACTTATTCCCCTGAATCCCTTTGGTTATCTCCAACCCTAGTAGGATAAGACTTAGGTATTTAACTTATAGTTGCTTCACCTTTTCACTTAGTCATAGGGATATACCCATAAAAGTAGAAATCCACAATTTATCTAAGTTTCCTAGCAGCTTCTTTCCAGAAGAAAAAGATAAATCATAATATCAAAATCAGGAGATGACTGACAAGCAAATGCAAATCCAGATAAGCATATACAATTTATAATTGCTACTAATATATAACATATTTGGAGAAGGCAATGGCAACACACTCCAGTACTCTTACCTGGAAAATCCCATGGATGGAGGAGCCTGGTGGGCTGCAGTCCATGGGGTCGCTAAGAGTCAGACACAACTGAGAGACTTCACTTTCACTTTTCACTTGCATGCATTGGAGAAGGAAATGGCAACCCACTCCAGTGTTCTTGCCTGGAGAATCCCAGGGACAGGGGAGCCTGGTGGGCTGCCGTCTATGGGGTCGCACAGAGTCAGACACGACTGAAGCAACTTAGCAGCAGCAATATATAATATTAATTAGTAAATATACACCAGGAGTAATATCATAATTAAGAATAGCTATAAACATTTATTGGCTTCCCTGGTGGCTCAGAGGTTAAAGCGTCTGCCTACGATGAGGGAGACCTGGGTTCGATCCCTGGGTCAGGAAGATCCCCTGGAGAAGGAAATGGCAACCCACTCCAGTACTCTTGCCTGGAGAATCCCATGGACGGAGGAGCCTGGTGGGCTACAGTCCATGGGATCGCAAAGAGTCAGACATGACTGAGCGACTTCACTTCATTTCACTTCATAAACATTTATTGCATGTCTTCTTTGTGCCAAGCACTGTACCAAATGGTTTATAGATACTACAGATCTTCCTCACAACTCTAGTATTAATAAAAATGGTCTTTCTTAAAAAAATGGCAGATGATAAAGGTTAAAAATTGCCTGGTAGAGCTGAGAATCAAATATAGTTTGATCTGATACCAAAGTATGCTGTTTTTTTGGTGTGTGTGTATCTCCCTTCCTCCCATGTTCTTTTAAAAGGTTGAAATTTAGGACTTATTTTTTCTATTTCTTCAAATACCAATGAAGGCTACCTAACCTGTCCAAATCTGCCTTTTTGAAAATTAGGGTCACTATAAAGCACTATATTTCAGATATTCTCTCAGGAAATTTAGTTATAATAATACCGGAGACTTTTCCTTTTAAGGGAATCCTTCATTAAAGACAGTCCCACTTCCTGGCTGTTACCAGGAAGCTCTTGATATCTATGATTATTAGAGTTATTAGGGATTCCAAAGAGCACAAGTTGTCCTGCAGTCAAGAACAGAATGAAAAGTCTGAGATAACTTTTTAGAAAAACTATCTTGTGAATAGGATGGTGAAACCAAAAATACTATCACCTAGAGTCTGTTCTATGGATGTATGGATGACTTTACATCCCAGTATTTCAACCTAAGGCACTGAGCTGTAAACAGAGGCAGAAGAAGTGAGAGGAAAGAGTCCAGGCAGCCCACAAGAAAGTTGCTGATTCCCTCTCTGAGTGCATTCCCCCACTTCCACGATGTGTCCTCACATTCCCTCAGCCCTATACCCTGAGCCACCCCTGTACCACTTCAGCTGGATTCTCCCAAACTAAGCAATTACATGGAACAGATCGCAAAACTTTTGCTTTCTTAATATGGAAACTTCTGATAAGAGACCCATATTTCTGATAATCATCAACAGCCATAAACAGATATAGCCTGCACTTATTAATAACTTTCACCATCTTCAAACCACATTTGTAAGTCTGAGCTCATTACAAGGTTGATTTTCCACATCAGGAAATGTGTATTTCCTCACTCTATTTGCTTTGCACTTTTTCTAAGATGTCTTTGATGTAGCAACTAAATGTTTAATATGAAATAAATATTTCAGGAAAAAGGCAGCTATTTTAAAGATGTGGCTGTTAGTTCTATGTGATATGAACTTTTCTAAGTTTTTTAAACTTAAAAGTCCTTGTTACATGGTTTTTATTATTTGAGTAAATTTTATAATGAATATGATAATATTCACTATTTTTCTATAGGCATAATAGAATATGTAATTCATTTCCATGCAGTTAAAATTCATTACAGATTGGCACTTTAGGACTTAAAATATTTTCTAAAAGATAACCTTTGTAAAAATCCAAAAGCCTTCCCTCCTCCTTCAATAAATGTTGGCTTTTGTTATTTTTTTATAAGCTGCATATTGAATTTCCCAGGCTGTGTTTCTGAACAGCAATCTACTGAAAAAAAGTGCAATTATTTTTTTTCACTCAAACATGCATTTGAGAGAAATGAGTAGATCAGATAAAGAGCTGAGATGCTATTCAACTCAACCTTGAGTCACTCTGTCTCTTTAAAAAAAAAGGGTGGCAAAATCAATACAAACCAATAATAACTTCACATTTGTGGAAGCAACATGAATGGCTCTCCAAAATATTGAGACACATCCAAGTACATTTTCGTAGAGCTGATATTTATCAGAAGTCATTTGCCCTCAAGCAGATGCTCCCTTTCATTGTGCTCCTGTCACAAATGACTAAGATTTATGACAGACAATTACAGCATCTGCAGTTAGCAGCCTTATAATCAGCACCATTATTTAACGATTGGTGCAATAAACTGACTCCTGTTACTGTTTATCAGATATCAGTCAGTTCTGGCCATTTTCTTCAGCTCCCAAATCACAGTATGGTGCAGGCACTGCCTTTTAATGGCTAGGCAGAAGCAGGAGCATTTTCACATTTTTTACAGACTGCCGAGGGAAAGAAAAAAGCAACCAATTACATGTACGTTTGGTGCCCTCTCATTTGAGATGCCCATGTATGTAACTATCTCTATACAGTCCTAAACCTCTTGTAGGAGGGAAAAAAAACAACTAATTTTTTCTTTTACTGTGAAGACTTTATATTTTTTTAAAAAACAATAAAAAAAAACTTTTGTCTTTTTAAAAAATTCTGTTTAAATTTGCATTTCTTGTCCAAGTATAAAATATTGGTTTACTAGGTCCAGTGTTTCTTCTTATAGGATGGTTTCAGCTTGCCTTTTACAGCTGGAAAAGCAGCTATTATCCCTTGAAAATATTTGTCAAGGAGCAAGATTTTCCCCCAAACTCTGTGAGGCTTCATTCAGTATTATAGATACAACAGAGTTAAGCTTTTCATCAGTCAAAATCCTGCACATAAGAGATGTCATATGTGTGTGTTTAGCCGTCACTTATATAGTAAGGAATTCTACCTTTCTAAATATACAAACATCGTATGTATCATTTAAAGTCCTTCCACAAGAAATATCCCACATCTGTGTACAGACATGGTGGTGGGCAACAATTCACAGGCTATTTGGAAGACAAGATTTCAGTTTAATGTGGGAAGTGGTATAAAGATGTGAATTTACTGTCAATGTAGAAAAGCTTATGAAAGCTTCTATAGATGTGCAAGTGTGAACTTCTGGTCAAATTATTTAGAGGGGAAAAAGAGCCAGACCTTTCTGACTACTATCTTTTGTCATTTTTTCCATAACCACAAAAGCTAAGTTTCTCATTTATGTCAGAAAAGCATTTCATCCAATGACTTTCGTCATATATAGGTAATACAGACAAAAATACTGATGAAGATGCCTTTGTAATGTAAGGTCTATGTTCCATTCACAAAGTTACATGCTCCTCTTAAGAAAAATATGACACTGAAGATCAAACTAATGGATTCTTTTAGTTAAAAAATATTAAGTGGCCCCACATTTCCCTTCCAAAAATATGCATAAGGGGCTTCATGTGGTCAATGTAAAATTGGTTACTTTCTAAATTGAAACTTTCACAAATGCTTCAGAGACCTTCACAAACTAATCCTCAGAATTCCACACAAGGTTTCAACAGGTGAATGGTCAGAGTGAGAGCTCTTAGACTTGAAGTTAGAAAGGCCTTTGGTGTCATTTCATGAGACTCACTCATCTGAGAGATGGTGAGGCTAAGAGTGGGCTTCCCAGGTGGCATTAGTGGTAAAGAACCTGCCTGCCAGTGTAGGATATGAGGGTTTGATCCCTGGGTTGGGAAGATTCCCTGGAGGAGGGCATGGCATCTCACTCCAATATTCTTGCCTGGAGAATGCCATAGACAGAGGAGCCTGGCAGGCTACAGTCCATGCAGTTGCAGAGTCAGACAGAACTGAAGCAACTTAGCACACAGCATGCACAAGGGTAAGAATAACAGAATAAAGTGATTTTCGCCAGAGCACAGAGCTAAGTGTTGTCATAACTGTGATTAAAACCCCAAAACTATGACTTGATTAGCAAGTGAAATCAGTTTCTGTGAAGTCCCACCTCCTCTCTCTATGCTTCTGATAGAAACCAGTCTTCTGGCTCTGCTAAGTCAAGCCCTACTTTGGGCATTCTGTGTCCAGTCCTCGGAAAGAGTGCTATGCCCTTTGACACAAGGAAGAAAAGTTCCTATAAATCTGCTATATACTTACTTCCCTACTTCAGGATCTGAAGCCAGAAAAGAAATAATCAGTCATTCAAATAATTCCATCACTGGGTACCAGAGTTAACTCAAGTTATTGGCTTGTTTAAAGTTTTCTAACATAGCAATTTGGCATCCCTAGTGGCTCAGATGTAAAGAATCCGCCTGCAATGCAAGAGATATGGGTTCAATCCCTGGGTCGGGAAGATTCCCTGGAGAAGGGAATGGCTACCGACTCTAGTATTTTGGCCTGGATAATTCCATTGATTGTACAGTCCATGCGGTCACAAAGAGTTGGACACAACAGAATGACTTTCACTTTGTTCTTTGTTAGGGTTTTTTTTTTTTTTAACTATTTTGCACAAATGATTGCAAAGTCACACAAAAACTATTTTTGTGCCACCACACTATAGATGTGCCACCAATTTGGCAGTATTGAATAAGTCAAAGAATTTTTATAATTAAAAGGAATCCACTACCAACCTTTCTTTGTTGGTGATGTACAGAAATATATTAATGCACAGATTGGTCATTCATTCCATTGTAGCTAAGTACTAAGGTATTGGGAAAGTACTTAGAATGCATCAAAGAAATTGCTATTTTTCTATCTAGAAAGTGAAGTCGCTCAGTCGTGTCCGACTCTTTGCAACCCCATGGATTGTAGCCTACCAGGCTCCTCCCTCCATGGGATTCTCCAGGCAAGAGTACTGGAATGGGTTGCCATTTCCTTCTCCAGGGGATCTTCCCAACCCAGGGATCGAATCTGAGTCTCCTGCATTCCAGGCAGAGGCTTTAACCTCTGAGCCACCAGGGAAGCTTATTTTCTATCTATGTCCTACCCTTTTCTGCTGGGTTAGAAGGACAAATTATCCTGCCTACAGCAAGTCACTGTCCTTGGAAGCCAATAACAGAACTCTCAGCACTGCAGGTTATTAGCAGGTTTTCTTGAGAGGCTGGATCTAGGTTGACAACATTTATGCAAACACAAGCAGGTAACACTTCAGTAACACACCTGAACACCAAGGTCAAGTGCATAGCTAATGGCCACAATAGGCCCCAATAAATCTGACTGCTACTTAGTACAAGAATAGTGGCAGAAGGACATTTTTCTTCAAGACCTTTATCTAAGGCTGTCTGGGGCAGAAGTGGGGACAAGGAGCACACAAAGAAAACAATGCATTGTCATTGTGGCCACTGAGATTTTGCCAGAGGCTTTCACTTCTGAACGTTCCTAATTTATCCTATGGAGGTAAGAATGAGAGAACACACATAAAGCAATGAGCACTGTGAGGGGCACAAAGCACTGCTGCTTAAATATTAGCTGCTATCAATATTATTGTTGCTATTTGTACATGAGATTTCAGACTAATTCCTTGCAAGTATAAATTTGAACTTTAGAATCAGGTTCAATAAATAATTCCCCATCCTCAACTAAGGTATATAGCTTGTCACATCAATCCTAGCAAATGTACCTTAACATACCTTACATATGTACCTACATAAAAATGTACCTACATACCTTATCTACCAATAGATACATCTAAATAATGGGTCAGTTTTCATTCCAACCCCAAAGAAAGGCAATGCCAAAGAATGATCAAACTACTGCACAATTGCACTCATCTCACATGCCAGCAAAGTAGTGCTCAAAATTCTCCAAGTGAGGCTTCAACAGTATGTG
Organism: Capra hircus; assembly: GCF_001704415.2. NCBI lineage: Eukaryota > Metazoa > Chordata > Mammalia > Artiodactyla > Bovidae > Capra > Capra hircus. Next base: position 85,486,449 of record NC_030808.1, read on the forward strand.
AACCAAGAACTTCCAGATGTTCAAGCTGGATTTAGGAAAAGCAGAGGGATGAGAGATCAAACTGTCAGCATCTGTTAGACGATAGAAAGGAGAGAGTTCCAGAAAAATATCTACTTCTGCTTTATTGACTACCCTAAAGCCTTTGACTCTGTGGATAACAAACTGTGGAAAATTCTTCAAGAGATGGGAATACGAGGCCACCTGACCTGCCTCCTGAGAAATCTGTATCCAGGTCAAGACGCAATAGATAGAACTAGACATGGAACAACAGACTGGTTCCAAACTGGAAAAGTTCATGAAGGCTGTATATTGTCACCTTGCTTATTTGATTTATATGCAGAGTTCACTTCAGTTCAGTCACTCAGTCGTGTCCGACTCTTTGCGACCCCATGAATCGCAGCACGCCAGGCCTCCCTGTCCATCACCAACTCCCAGAGTTCACTCAGACTCATGTCCATCATGTGAAATGCTAGGCTAGATGAAGCACAAACTGGAATCAAGATTGCTGGGAGAAATATCAATAACCTCAGATATGCAGAGGACACCACACTTATGGCAGAAAGTGAAGAAGAACTAAAGAGCTTCTTGATTAAAGTGAAAGAGGAGAGTGAAAGGCTGGCTTAAAACTCAATATTCAGAAAACTAAAATCATGGCATCTGGTTCTATCACTTCATGGCAAATAGATGGGGAAACAATGGAAACAGTGACAGACTTTATTTTGGGGGGCTCCAAAATCACTGCAGATGGTGACTGCAGCTGTGAAATTAAAAGAGGCTTGCTCCTTGGAAGAAAAGTTATGGCCAACCTAGACAGCATATTCAAAAGCAGAGATATTACTTTGCCAACAAAGGTCCATCTAGTCAAAGTTATGGTTTTTCTGGTAGTCATGTATGGATGTGAGAGTTGGACCATAAAAAAAGCTGAGTGCTGAAAAATTGATGCTTTTGAACTGCGGTATTGGAGAAGACTCTTGAGAGTCCCTTGGACTCCAAGGAGATCCAACCAGTCAATCCTAAAGGTGATCAGTCCTGGGTGTTCATTGGAAGGACTGATGCTGAAGCTGAAACTACAATACTTTGGCCACCTGATATGAAGAACTGATTCACTGGAAAGGACCCTGATGCTGGGAAAGACTGAAGGCAGGAGGAGAAGGGGTCGACAGAGATTGATATGGTTGGATGGCATCACTGGCTACTCAATGGACATGAGTTTGAGCATGCTCTGAAAGTTGGTGATGGACAGGGAAGCCTGGTGTCCTTCACTTCATGGGGTTTCAAAGTGTTGAACATGACTAAGTGACTGAACTGAACTGAATAGGAATATAAATATAAATATATATTTACAGTTGACCCTGTAATATATATTTACAGTTATATATGTATACTGCATATATATATGCAGTTGACCCCTGAACAACATAGGGGTTTAGAGGTGCCAGCCTTCCTTGCAGTCAATTATCCAGCTTTTACCTCAGCAGTTCTACATCCACAGATTCAATCAACTGTGGATTGTGTAGTACTGTAGTATATACTATGAAAAAACTCCACAGATAAGTGAACTGGTGAAGTTAAAACCTTTGCTGTTTAAGGGTCAGCTGTACATGTATATATGCATACACACACACATAATTATTATTTTTGCACTGTATTGACTTTGGTTTGGTTCCGTTGTAAACAAAAAAAATCTAGATTTTTAGAACAGAGAAAACATGAAAATATTACAAAGTACATGCTCTCACTTTTCTATTTAATAATAATATTTCTCAGAATCACAATGGGGCTGTGACTATGATAAAATTCTTTTTCTTTTATTCTAACACATAGAATATATACCTTGAACTTCTCATTATCTCCATTTTCCCTAGTTTTTCACAACCATCTATCCATAAAAATAAGGTTGAAGTGAGGAGAAAAAGACCCATTGCTCCCCTGTAGAATCAAATATCTCCTAAGCATACAAGTTGTTGAACAGCAAAATGAAATCAAATGGCAGTGATGAAAAGACAGGCAGTCAAGAGTGCCATTCAGCACATTTCATGAAAAATGAAGAATCTAGAGAGAAAATACTTTGGACATTCTGGGTTCTAGTTCAGGTCCACACTTATCATCTATGTGACTTTGAACAAGTTACATAATCCCTCAGAGCCTATATGCAAAAATATGACAGCAGTAATACCTACATTGTTCTTTTGAGTAATTAAGTTAGCCAACATATGTAAAGTGATTAGCCAAGATTTGGCATGTAATAAGCATCCATTAAATGTTTTTCCTTACATATAAAGTGCTACCAGCTTTGCTTTCATCACTGTGTTTTTCTAAGAAAGTATGAAATGTCTAATAATCAAGTCTTGATCTGTTCTAGAAACATGGGTTCAATAGCAGGAAATCAATTAGACATAGGTAACATTTATGGGAAAATTTTGAAAATTAAGGGAAAATTTGTATTTTTCTCCAAAAGCAACTTTTTTGAAAGAAAAAAAAAAAAAGAATCTACAAATCAATTCCATTAATTTAATTCCACTGCAGGTATTGCCCAAGCATCAGCCTTTGCAGTAACAGTGGTGGTAATCACTTCAGTGTTTAAAGGTGGCAATTTTTCCATATATTACTTAGCTAAATATAAAGTAGAATCTTTATGAAAAGCATTTTAAATTTCATACTGTTATTTATCTGATATTCTTAGATGTTGTATTATTTTAGTGCCTACTTCTAAGGATTGATTTCCTACATCCAGTGACACTTTCACAACTTGGAGTAAGGCCAGAGTACAGAAAATTATTTTCCTTGCAGAAAAGGGAATAAAATAAATTATTTTTATTTCATATCTAAAGCTCATTCATTGATCTTTAGGTCTGTGTGTAAGACGGTATATAGTATAGCTACCAAAGTAAACTAGGTATTTCAAGTATTCCCCATGCCTTCAAGATCTCTAAGATGCTACTGTGCAGTGCCTTGCTAAGTCGCTTCTGTCATGTCCAAGTCTGTGTGACCCTATGGACTGTAGCCTGCTAGGCTCCTCTGTCCATGGAATTCTCCAGGCAAGAATACTGGATTGGGTTGCTATGCCCTCCTCCAGGGAATCTTCTGAACCAGGGATTTAATCTCTGTCTCTTAAGTATCCTGCATTGGCAGATAGATTCTTTACCACTGGTGCCACCTAGGAAGCCCCTAAGATGCTACTCAGTCAGTATAAAACTTCATTTAGGAAAAAATATTTTAATTATGATGAGAAATTCATTTTACAGAAAAAATTCACTATAGTTGAGTTTGTGGTGAGGTATATGGAGAAGGAATTATTACACTTATTCCAAAGAGAAAATATGTGACTTTAAAGGTCTTGGGTCACACAGCTGTGGTAGGCTAAAATTCAAGAAACCCTCTTTCACAATGGATATGAGTCCAGCCCCTCTGAATCCAGCCCTACTTCTCATCAAGTCAGAAGTTGCCAACACACACCCTGGGGGAAAATATAGCCTGTGCTCACTCCAGATCTAGTCCTCTCACTGAACCACAGGGCACATGTAGACTACATATGGATGCTCCAATTCAAGGACATGCCTTCATGACCCAGACAGGTAGATGTTTTACCTTATTTAATAGACACAAAGAGAGAAAGTTAAACACAATGAGAACACAAAGGAATATGTTCCAAAGAGAAGAATAAGATAAAACCTCTGGAAAAAACTGAGTGAAACAGAGATAAATAATTTACCTGATTAAGAGTTCAAAGCCATAGTAATAATAATGCTAACTGAACTTGGGACAAAATTAGATGAACACAGTGAGAACTTCAACAAAGACATATAAAATATAAAAAAAGAACAAGTCAGAGCTGTAGAACACAATAACTCAAATGAAAGATACATGAGAAGGAATTAATAGCAGATTAGGTGATACATAAAAATGCATAAATAATCCAGAAGATAAAATAGTGGAAATCATCTAGTCAAAACAGCAGATTTTAAAAAATGAGAATAGTTTAAGAAACCTCTAGAATGACATCAAGCATACTAACATTCATGTCATTGGGGTCCCAGAAGAAAAAGAGAAATAGAAAGGGGTTAAAAAATGTATTTGATGAAATTATAGCTGAAAATTTCCCTAACCTAAAGAAACAAACAGATACCCAGTTTCAGGAAGCATAGTGAGGCCCAAACAAGATGAACCCAAAAAGATTCACACCAAGACATATCATAATAGAAATGACAAAAGCTAAAGAGAATTTTAAAGGCAACTGGGAAAAACAAAGAGTTATATACAAGGGATGCCCCATAAGATTATTGAGTGATTTCTTAGCAAAACCTTTGCAGGCCAGAAGGGAGTGCCATGATATATTTTAAAGTACTGAAAGGAATAAAACCTAAAACCTAGGATACCCAATAATATTATCATCCAGAACTGAAGTAGAAATAAAGATTTCCCATACAAGTAAAACAAAAAAAATAGTTCATCAATACTAAACCAACCGTATAAGCAATGTTAAAGGGTTTTCTTTAAGTGAAAAAGAAAAGGCTGAAACAAGAAAACAGAGGGAGGAAAAATTCTACTGAAGACTCTACACATGGATATTACCAGATGGTCAACACTGAAATCAGATTGATTATATTCTTTGCAGCCAAAAATGGAGAAGCTCTATACAGTCAGCAAAAACAAGACTGGGAGCTGACTGTGGCTCACATCATGAACTCCTTATTGCCAAATTCAGAATTAAATTGAAGAAAGTAGGGAAAACCACTAGACCATTCAGGTATGACCTAAATCAAATTCCTTATGATTATACAGTGGAAGTGAGAAATAGATTTAAGGGACTAGATTTGATAGATAGAGTGCCTGAGGAACTATGGAATGAGGTTCATGACATTATACAGGAGACAGGAATCAAGACCATCCCCATGGAAAAGAAATGCAATAAACCAAATGGCTGTCTGGGGAGGCCTTACAATAGCTTTGAAAAGATGAGAGGTGAAAAGGAAAGATATTGGCATCTGAATGCAGAGTTCTGAAGAATAGCAAGGAGACATAAGAAAGCCTTCCTCCGCAATCAATGCAAAGAAATAGAGGAAAACAACAGAATGGGAAAGACTAGAGATCTCTTCAAGAAAATTAGAGATACCAAGGGAACATTTCATGCAAAGATGGGCTCGATAAAGGACAGAAATGGTCTGGACCTAACAGAAGCAGAAGATATTAAGAAGAGGTGGCAAGAATACACAGAAGAACTATACAAAAAAGATCTTCAAACCCAGATAATCACGATGGTGTGATCACTCACCTAGAACCAGACATCCTGGAATGTGAAGTCAAGTGGGCCTTAGAAAGCATCACTATGAACAAAGCTAGAGGAGGTGATGGAATTCCAGCTGAGCTATTTCAAATCCTAGAAGATGATGCTGTGAAAGTGCTGCACTCAATATGCCAGCAAATTTGGAAAACTCAGCAGTGGCCACAGTACTGGAAAAGGTCAGTTTTCATTCCAATCCCAAAGAAAGGCAATGCCAAAGAATACTCAGACTACCGCACAATTGCACTCATCCCACATGTTAGTAAAGTAATGCTCAAAATTCTCTAAGCCAGGCTTCAGCAATATGTGAACCGTGAACTTCCAGATGTTCAAGCTGGTTTTAGAAAAGGTAGAGGAACCAGAGTTCAAATTGCCAACATCTGCTGGATCATGGAAAAAGCAAGAGAGTTCCAGAAAACCATCTATTTCTGCTTTATTGACTATGCCAAAGCCTTTGACTGTGTGGATCACAATAATTGTGCAAAATTCTGAAAGAGATGGGAATACCAGACCACTTGACCTGCCTCTTGCGAAACCTATATGCAGGTTAGGAAACAACAGTTAGAACTGGACATGGAACAACAGACTGGTTCCAAAATGGGAAAGGAGTATGTCAAGGCTGTATATTGTCACCCTGCTTATTTAACTTATGTGCAGAGTACATCATGAGAAACGCTGGACTGGAAGAAGCACAAGTTGGAATCAAGATTGCCAGGAGAAATATCAGTTACCTCAGATATGCGGATGACACCACTCTTATGGCAGAAAGTGAAGAGGAACAAAAAAGCCTCTTGATGAAAGTGAAAGAGGAGAGTGAAAAAGTTGGCTTAAAGCTCACATTCAGAAAATGAAGATCATGGCATCTTGTCCCATCACTTCATGGCAAATAGATGGGGAAACAGTGGAAAGAGTGTCAGACTTTATTTTGGGGGGCTCCAAAATCACTGCAGGTGTTGACTGCAGCCATGAAATTAAAAGACGCTTACTCCTTGGAAGAAAAGTTATGACCAACCTAGATAGCATATTCAAAAGCAGAGACATTGCTTTGCCAACAAAGGTCCATCTAGTCAAGGCTATGGTTTTTCCAGTAGTCATGTATGGATGTGAGAGTTGGACTGTGAAGAAAGCTGAGTGTCAAAGAATTGATGCTTTTGAACTGTGGTGTTGGAGAAGACTCTTGAGAGTCCCTTGGATTGCAAGGAGTTCCAACCAGTTCATTCTAAAGGAGATCAGTCCTGGGTGTTCATGTGAAGGACTAATGCTAAAGCTGAAACTCCAGTACTTTGGCCATCTCATGTGAAGAGTTGACTCATTGGAAAAGACTCTGATGCTGGGAGGTATTGGGGGCAGGAGGAGAAGGGGATTACAGAGGATGAGATGGCTGGATGGCATCACTGACTCAATAGACGTGAGTTTGGGTGAACTCTGGGAGTTGGTGCTGGACGGGGAGGCCTGGCCTGCTGCAATTCGTGGGTCACAAAGAGTTGGGCACGACCGAGTGACTGAACTGCACTGAAAGACAAATATATAGTAAAGGCAGTGATGAATAACTTAAATAAGCTAGTATGAGGGCTAAAAGAATAAAAATTGTAAAATCAACTATAAATGCAATAAGCAGTTAAAAAACATGAAGATGTTAAAAATGACCTCAAAAACACAAAACTTGCAAGGAGGAAGTAAAAATGTAGATCTTTTAAAATGTGTTTTAACTTGGATGATTATAAGTTTAAAACAAGCAGATAACGCTATAGGTCAACATATATAAACTCCATGATAAACTACAAATGAAAAGCCTACAACAGAAACACAAAAATTAGTGAGAAATAAACACAAATATAATACTAAATAAAATAAAATCACAAGTTCAGTTCAGTCTCTGTTATGTCCTACTCTTTGCGACTGCATGAACAGCAGCATGCCAGGCCTCCCTGTCCATCAACAACTCCCGGAGTCCAACCAAACCCATGTCCGCTGAGTCAGTGATGCCATCCAATCATCTTATCCTCTGTTGTCCCCTTCTCCTCCTGCCCTCAATCTTTCCCAGCATCAGGGTCTTTTCAAATCAGTCAGCTGTTCACAACAGTTGGCCAAAGTATTGGAATTTCAGCTTCAAAATCAGTTCTACCAATGAGCACTGAGGACTGATTTCCTTTAGCATGGACTGGTTGGATCTCCTTGCTGTCCAGAAGACCCTCAAGAGTCTTCTCCAACAGCACAATTCAAAAGCATCAATTCTTCAGTGCTCAGCTGGGAAGTTACTGAAAGAAGAAAAAAAAGAACACAGAAGAACTACAAAACAACCAGAAAGCAAATAACAAAATAGTGACAAGTACATATCTATCAATAATTACTTTAAATAACAATGGGATAAATGCTCCTATCAAAAGACAGAGGATGGTTGAATGGATTTAAAGAAAAATAAGACCCATCTATATGCTGCCTGCGAGACAATCACTTCAGGACTAAAGACACACAGAATCTGAAAGTGAGTATGGAAAAAGATATTCCATGCAAATGTAAGAAAGCTGGGGTAGTAGCCCTCATATAAGACAAAGTAGACTTTAAAACAAAGTCTGTAATTAATGACAAGGTAGAGCATTATATAATGATAAACAGATCAATCCAAGAAGAGTCTATAACATTCACAAACATATCTGTATCTAATATAGGAGCAACTAAATATATAGAGCAAATAACAAATAAAAGGAGAAACTGACAGTAATACAATAATCATAGGGGATTTTAACATGTCATTTAAATAAATAGATCATACAGCAAAAAATTAATAAGGAAACAGTGGCCTTAAATGGCATGTTAGATCACTTGGACTTAATAGATGTCTAAAAGAGATTCCATCCAAAAACAGCAGAATCTATATTCTTTTCACGTGTACATAGTATATTCTCTAGAATAGATCACATGCTAGTCCTCAAAATAAGTCTCAGAAAATTTAAGGAGATAGAAATTATATCAAGCATCATTTTCAATCTTAACAGTATGAAGTAAAGTGACGTGTTAGTTGCTCAGTTGTGTCCAACACTTTGCAACCCCATGAACTGTAGCCCACCAGACTCCTCTGTCCATGGAATTATTCAGGCAAGAATACTGGAGTGGGTAACCATTCCCTTCTCCAGGGTATCTTCCCAACCTAAGGATTGAACTTGGGTCTCTGCATTGCAGGCAGATTCTTTACCATCTGAGCCACCAATGAAGCCCAGTACATGCCTAAATCATGAAATAAGCAAAACCTCAGGGGGCAGTCCTAAGATGGAGGAATAGGATGGGGAGACCACTTTCTCCCCCACAAATTCATCAAAAGAACATTTCAACACTGAGTAAATTCCACAAAACAACTTCTGAATGCCAGCAGAGGACATCAGGCACCCAGAAAAGCAGCTCATTGTCTTCAAAAACAGTCACCATCTGCCTGAGAAGATGCGTCAGCTGTACACCCAGAAAACTGAGCAGTAGGGATGGGAGAGGCGATAAGTCGCAGCGACTGCACTTGCCAAACACCTGAGCTACTCGGACCCGGGAAGGGCCCAAAACGCAGGGCCAACTGAGTCTGCGCCTCTGAGGACTACTTGAGTGCCTGAGCGGCTTAGACCTGGGAGGAGCATGCAGCCCAGAGCCGGTCTCAGACGGTTCCCAGCAGAGCAACCTAGAGCCTGAGCTGTGTGTGCCATGAGCAGGGGCAGGCCCAGCGTGTATGAGACACTGCGAGCACGTGCCAGTGGTATTTGTTTGCAGCATCCTTCCCTCCCCACAGCACAACTGAACAAGTGAGCCTGAAAAAATAGTGTCCACCACCGCCTGCCTTTTGTCAGGGTGGAAATCAGACACTGAAGAGACCAGCATACAGAAGAAGCTAAAACAGAGGGAACCACCTTGGAAGTGACAGGCGAAATAGATTAAAACTCTGTCATTAGTACCGACTACATAGGAAGGGGCCTATAGATCTTGAGAAATATAAGCTGGATCAAGGAACTATCCGAAAATGAACTGACCCCACAGTGCCCACAACACCACCAGAGAAAGTCCTAGTTATATCTTTACTATTTTTATGATCATTCTTCTTTTGTTTGTTTTTTCTTTTTCTTCTTTTTTTTCAACATTTTAAAATTTTTAAGTCCTCTATTTCTCCTTTAATTTTCATTTTTATAACCTACTATTACTTTAAAAAAAAGACCCTATTTTTAAAGCAAACTTCATATATATATATATTTTTTAAATAATTCTTGTGACTTTGGTTTTCTTCTTCTTTTCTTTAATATTGTATTTTTGAAAATCCAACCTCTACTCTAGATTTTTAATCTTTGCTTTTTGGTATTTGTTATCAATTTTGTACATTCAAAAACCCAATTTTCTGTACTCATTTTTACTTGAGAGTGAGATTACTGGCTTGACTGCTCTCTTCTCCTTTGGACTATCCTTTTTCTCCACCAGGTCACCTCTGTCTCCTCCCTCCCCCTTCTCTTCTCTACCCAACTCTGTGAATCTCTGTGTTCCAGATGGTGGAAAACACTTAGGGAAATGATTACTGGCTGGATCTGTCTCTTTCCTTTTCTTTCCCCTCTTTTATCCTCCTGGCCACCTCTGTCTTTTTTCTCCCTCTCCTCTTCTCTGTATAACTCCATGAACATCTCTGAGTGGTCCAGACTGTGGAGCTCACATAAGGAAGTGATTACTGCCTAGCTTTCTCTCTCCTCTTTTGATTCCACCTCATCTCGTTAGGGTCACCTCTAACTCTCCCCTCCCTCTTCTCTTCACCATGTAACTCTGTGAACCTCTCTGGGTGTCCCTCAATGTGGAGAAACTTTTCACCTTTAACCTAGATGTTTTATTAAAGGTGCAGTATAGAAGAAGTCTTGAGACTAAGGTAAAAATAAAACTGAAAACCAGAAGCAGGAGGCTTAAGTCCAAATCCTGAGAACATCAGAGAACTCCTGACTCCAGGGAATATTAATTGATAGGAGCTCATCAAACGCCTCCATACTTACACTGAAACCAAGCACCACCCAAGGGCCAACAAGTTCCAGCGCAAGACATACCACACAAATTCTCCAGCAACACAGGAACACAGCCCTGAACTTCAATATACAGGCAGCTCAAAGTTACTCCAAAACCAGTGACATCTCATAGCTCATTACTGGACACTTCATTGCACTCCAGAGAGAAGAAATCCAGCTCCACCCACCAGAACACTGACGAAAGCTTCCCTAACCAAGAAACCTTGACAAGCCACTGATACAACCCCACCCACAGTGAGGAAACTCCATAATAAAGAGAATTCCACAAACTGCCAGAATACAGAAAGGCCACCCCAAACACAGCAATATAAACAAGATGAAGGAGGAATACCCAGCAGATAAAGGAACAGGATAAATGCCCATCAAACCAAACAAAAGAGGAAGAGATAGGGAATCTATCTGATAAATAATTTTGATTAATGATAGTGAAAATGATCCAAAATCTTGAAATACAAATGGAATCACAGATAAATAGCCTGGAGACAAGGATTGAGAAGATGCAAGAAAGGTTTAACAAGGAACTAGAAGAAATAAAAAAGAGTCAATATATAATGAATAATGCAATAAATGAGATCAGAAACACTCTGGAGGCAACAAATAGTAGAATAACGGAGGCAGAAGATAGGATTAGTGAAATAGAAGAGAGAATGGTAAAAATAAATGAATCAAAGAGGAAAAAAGAAAAACGAAATAAAAGAAATGAGGGCAATCTCAGAGACCTCCAGGACAATATGAAACACTCCAACATTGGAGTCCCAGAAGAAGAAGACAAAAAGAAAGACCATGAGAAAATACTTGAGGAGATAATAGTTGAAAACTTCCCTAAAATGGGGAAGGAAATAGCCACCCAAGTCCAAGAAACCCAGAGAGTCCCAAACAGGATAAACGCAAGGCAAAACACCCCAAGATACATATTAATCAAATTAACAAAACTCAAACCCAAAGAACAAATATTAAAAGCAGCAAGGGAAAAACAACAAATAACACACAAGGGGATTCCCATAAGGATAACAGCTGATCTTTCAATAGAAACTCTTCAGACCAGGAGGGAATGGCAAGACATACTTAAAGTGATGAAAGAAAATAACCTACAGCCCAGATTACTGTACCCAGCAAGGATCTCATTCAAATATGAAGCAGAAATCAAAAGCTTTACAGACAAGCAAAAGCTGAGAGAATTCAGCACCACCAAACCAGCTCTCCAACAAATGCTAAAGGATATTCTCTAGACAGGAAACACAAAACAGGTGTATAAACCTGAACCCAAAACAATAAAGTAAATGGCAATGGGATCATACTTATCAATAATTACCTTAAGTGTAAATGGGTTGAATGCCCCAACCAAAAGACAAAGATTGTCTGAATGGATAAAAAAACAAGACCCCTATATATGTTGTCTACAAGAGACCCACCTCAAAACAAGGGACACATACAGACTGAAAGTGAAGGGCCAGAAAAAGATATTCCACGCAAATAGAGACCAAAAGAAAGCAGGAGTAGCAATCCTCATATCAGATAAAATAGACTTTAAAACAAAGTCTGTGAAAAGAGACAAAGAAGGACACTACATAATGATCAAAGGATCAATCCAAGAAGAAGAGATAACAATTATAAATATATATGCACCCAACATAGGAGCACTACAATATGTAAGACAAATGCTAACAAGTATGAAAGGGGAAATTAGCAATAACACAGTAATAGTGGGAGACTTTAATACCCCACTCACACCTATGGACAGATCAACTAAACAGAAAATTAACAAAGAAACACAAACTTTAAATGGTACAATAGACCAGTTGAACCTAATTGATATCTATAGGACATTTCATCCCAAAACAATGAATTTCACCTTTTTCTCAAGTGCTCACGGAACCTTCTCCAGGATAGATCACATCCTGGGCCATAAATCTAGCCTTGGTAAATTCAAAAACCTGAAATCATTCCAGGCATCTTTTCTGACCATAATGCATTAAGATTAGATCTCAATTACAGGAGAAAAACTATTAAAAATTCCAACATATGGAGGCTGAACAACACGCTACTGAATAACTAACAACTCACAGAAGAAATAAAAAAAGAAATCAAAATATGCAAGGAAACGAATGAAAATGAAAACACAACAACCCAAAACCTGTGGGACACTGTAAAAGCAGCGCTAAGGGGAAAGTTCATAGCAATACAGGCATACCTCAAGAAACAAGAAAAAAGTCAAATAAATAACCTAACTCTACACCTAAAGCAACTAGAAAAGGAAGAAATGGATAACCCCAGATAGTAGAAGGAAATAAATCTTAAAAATCAGGGCAGAAATAAACGCAAAAGAAACAAAAGAGACCATAGCAAAAATCAACAAAGCCAAAAGCTGGTTCTTTGAAAGGATAAATAAAATTGACAGACCATTAGCCAGAAGACTCATCAAGAAAGAAAGGGAGAAAAATCAAATCAATAAAATTAGAAATGAAAATGGAGAGATCACAACAGACAACACAGAAATACAAAGGATCATAAGAGACTACTATCAGCAATTATATGCCAATAAAATGGACAACGTGGAAGAAATGGACAAATTCTTAGAAAAGTACAACTTTCCAAAACTGAACCAGAAAGAAATAGAAAATCTTAACAGACCCATTACGGAAATTGAAACTGTAATCAGAAATCTTCCAGCAAACAAAAGCCCAGGTCCAGAAGGCTTCACAGCTGAATTCTACCAAAAATTTAGAGAAGAGCTAACACCTATTCTACTCAAACTCTCCCAGAAAATTGCAGAGAAAGGTAAACTTACAAACTCATTCTATGAGGCCACCATCACCCTAATACCAAAACCTGACAAAGATGCCACAAAAAAAGAAAACTACAGGCCAATATCACTGATGAACGTAGATGCAAAAATCCTTAACAAAATTCTAGCAATCAGAATCCAACAACACATTAAAAAGATCATACACCATGACCAGGTGAGCTTTATCCCAGGGATGCAAGGATTCTTCAATATCTGCAAATCAATCAGTGTAATTCACCACATAAACAAATTGAAAAATAAAAGCCATATGATTATCTCAATAGATGCAGAGAAAGCCTTTGACAAAATTCAACATCCATTAATGATAAAAACTCTCCAGAAAGCAGGCATAGAAGGACATACCTCAACATAATAAAAGCTATATATGACAAACCCACAGCAAACATTATCCTCAATGGTGAAAAATTGAAAGCATTTTCCCTGAAGTCAGGAACAGGACAAGGGTGCCCACTTTCACTGCTACTATTCAACATAGTTTTGGAAGTTTGGGCCATAGCAATCAGAGTAGAAAAAGAAATAAAAGGAATCCAAATTGGAAAAGAAGTAAAACTCTCACTGTTTGCAGATGACATGATCCTCTACATAGAAAACCCTAAAGACTCCACCAGAAAATTACTAGAGCTAATCAATGAATATAGTAAAGTTGCAGGATATATAATCAACACACAGAAATCCCTTGCATTCCTATACACTAATAATGAGAAAGCAGAAAAAGAAATTAAGGAAACAATTCTATTCACCATTGCAATGAAAAGAATAAAATACTTAGGAATATATCCAACTAAAGAAACTAAAGACCTATATATAGAAAACTATAAAACACTGATGAAAGAAATCAAAAAGGACACTAATAAATGGAGAAATATACCATGTTCATGGATTGGAAGAATCAATATAGTGAAAATGAATATACTACCCAAAGCAATCTACAGATTCAATGGAATCCCTATCAGGCTACCAGCGGTATTTTTCACAGAGCTAGAACAAATAATTTCATAATTTGTATGGAAATACAAAAAACCTTGAATAGCCAAAGCAATCTTGAGAAAGAAGAATGGAATGGGAGGAATCAACCTGCCTGACTTCAGGCTCTACTACAAAGCCACAGTCATCAAGACAATATGGTACCGGCACAAAGACAGAAATATAGATCAATGGAACAAAATAGAAAGCCCAGAGATAAATCCACACACCTATGGACACCTTATCTTCGACAAAGGAGGCAAGAATATACAATGGAGTAAAGATAATCTCTTTAACAAGTGGTGCTGGGAAAACTGGTCAACCACTTGTAAAAGAATGAAACCAGAACACTTTCTAACACCATTCACAAAAATAAACTCGAAATGGATTAAAGATCTAAATGGAAGACCAGAAACAATAAAACTCCTAGAGGAGAACATAGGCAAAACACTCCGACATAAATCACAGCAGGATCCTCTATGACCCACCTCCCAGAATGTTGGAAATAAAAGCAGAAATAAACAAATGGGACCTAATTAACATTAAAAGCTTCTGCACAACAAAGGAAACTATAAGCAAGGTGAAAAGACAGCCTTCAGAATGGGAGAAAATAATAGCAAATGAAGCAACTGACAAACAACTAATCTCAAAAATATACAAGCAACTCATGCAGCTCAATTCCAGAAAAATAAATGACCCAATCAAAAAATGGGCCAAAGAACTAAACAGACATTTCTCCAAAGAAGACATATGGATGGCAAACAAACACATGAAAAGATGCTCAACATCACTCATTATCAGAGAAATGCAAATCAAGACCACAATGAAGTACCATTTCACACCAGTCAGAATGGCTGTGATCCAAAAGTCTACAAGCAATAAATGCTGGAGAGGGTGTGGAGAAAAGGGAACCCTCTTACACTGTTGGTGGGAATGCAACTAGTACAGCCACTGTGGAGAACAGTGTGGAGAGTCCTTAAAAAACTGGAAATAGAACTGCCATATGACCCAGCAATCCCACTGCTGGGCATACACACTGAGGAAACCAGAATCGAAAGAGACATGTGTACCTCAGTGTTCATTGCAGCACTGTTTATAATAACCAGGACATGGAAGCAACCTAGACGTCCATCAGCAGATGAATGGATAAGAAAGCTGTGGTACATATACACAATGGAGTATTACTCAGCCATTAAAAAGAATACATTTGAATCAATTCTAATGAGGTGGATGAAACTGGAGCCTATTATACAGAGTGAAGTAAGCCAGAAAGAAAAACACCAATACAGTATACTAACACATATATATGGAATTTAGAAAGATGGTAATGATAACCCTGTATGCAAGACAGCAAAAGAGACAGATGTACAGAACAGACTTTTGGACTCTGTGGGAGACGGAGAGGGTGGGATGATTTGGGAGAATGGCACTGAAACATGTTTAATATCATGTAAGAAACAAATCGCCAGTCTAGGTTCAATGCAGGATACAGGATGCTTGGGGCTGGTGCACTGGGATGACCCAGAGAGATGGTATGGGAGGGCGGTGGGAGGGGGGGGTTCAGGATTGGGAACTCATGTATACCCATGGCGTATTCATGTTGATGTATGGCAAAACCAATACAGTATTGTAAAGTAAAATTTAAAAAATAAATAAATATTTAAAAAAAGAAAAACCTCAAATAGACCATCTAACCTACCATCTAAATGAATTACAGAAAGAATTACAAACAAAGCTCAAAGTCAGCAGAAGAAAGGAAATAATAAAAGTCAGAGCAGAAATAAACAAAATGGTGACCGAAAAAAAAAAAAAAAGCCAGTAGAAACCAATGAGCCGCGTTTTTGAAAATACAAACAAAATTGATAAGCCTTTAGTCCAGGCCATTAAGAAAAAAATAGCAACAAAACTAAACAAAATCAGAAATAAAAGAGAAGCTACAAACAATCACAGAGATACAATCACAAGAAAATAAAACAAGCAGTTATATGTCAACAGACTGGAAAACCAAAAAGAAATATATACACTCCTAGAAACATACAATCTTCCAAGACTGACTTGGGAAAAAAAAAACAGACAATCTGAACATATTGATCACTAGTAGCTAAATTGAATTAGTAATTTAAAAAAAACTCCCAACAACCAGAAGTTAGTCCTGGATGGCTTCACAGAGGAATTCTACCAAACATATAAACAGGAGTTAATACCTATTCTCAAACTATTCCCAAAGATTGAAGAAGGAACACTTCCAAATTCATTCTATGATGCCATGATTACCCTGATACCAAAACCAGACAAAGACACTACCAAAAAAGTAAATTACACACCAATATCTCTGATGAAATATATAAAGAACTCATATAATTCAATATCAAAAAATCAAACAACCCAATTTAAAAATGATCAGAAGACCTGAACATGTATTTTTCCAAGGAAGATATACAGATGGCCAACAGGCACACAAAAAGAACCTCAACATCACTAATCATCAGGGAAATCTAAATCAAAACAACAATGAAATACCACCTCACGCCTGTCAGAATGGATATTATCAAAAAGATAACAAATAATAAGTGTTGGCCAGGATGCAGAGAAGGGGAAATCCAGGTACACTAAGTCCCCTACATATGAACAAGTTCTGTTCTGATAGCATGTTCATAAGTCCAACAAAGTTAGCCTAGGTACCCAACTAAGACAATTGGCTATATACTTACTGTGCTGTAATATAAGTTTATAACACTTTTAACACAAATAATACATGAAAGACAAACACAATAAGTAAAACATTTTTATTCTTACACTACAGTACTTTGAAAATAATGGAAGTACAGTACAAAGGGTGGTATACAGGGGCTGGCATCGAGTGAATACACAAGAAGAGTTACTGACTGGAGGAGGGAGAGGAGGTGGGAGATAGTAGAGCTGAAGGGTCCTGAACAATAGGAAATAGAGGGCAAGCTGCAATTTCACGCATGCCTGGTGTTGATGACATAGGTTCTGGCTCTTTGCTGGATTTAATTCTATCTACCCTTTTGAAGATATGATTCAGGGACTTCCCTGGTGGTCCAGTGGTTATGACTCCATGCTCCCATTGCAGGGGGACACAGGTTCAACCCCTGGTCAGGGAACTAAGATCCTGCATATTGTGCTGTGTGGCCAAAAGAATTTTTCTTAAAGAAAAAATGATCCACTGATGTCTGGGTAGTAGCTCTTTTTTTTCTTCTCATCATAGATGACACAGTAGCACTGGATTGCATTCTGAACAACTAGCTGCTGCATCATTCATGTACCATTTGACTTTTGGGTCCTGTGCCTCAAAAACTAACAGTGCCTCCTCAAATAAAGACAATCCCCTTGCCGTTTCCTGTGTCATGAGTCTGTTCAGCTCTTCTGTTACTTCTATCTCTCTTTGTCCTTTCTTTGGGCCTCTAATTCCATCAGGTCTTCATTAATAAGCACCTCATGTTGCACAACAAGGAGTGCAATGAAGTCATCCTCTTGAAGATCTAGCTCCAACTTCTCACTGAAGATCACTAAGTTGCTGAAGACTTATTTGGACTCTTTGTCCACCTTCTCAAATCCATGAAAATTGTGAACACACTGCAGGCAAAGGTTCTTCCAAACCCCATTCATAGTGACAGCCATAACCTCACACCAAGCAAAGTCAATGGTCTTGTAGATGTTATAGTCCATCCAAAAATGTTGTAACATTGTTCCTGATTTGTCATGATGTAAATAATATTTCTTGAAAGTTGATATAACTTTTTGGTCCATAGGTTGGATGAGCAACATAGTATTTGGTGGCAGATGCACTACATTGATGTTAGGATGAAAGTTGTCCATGAATGGGAAGTGGCCTTGAGCATTGTCAAGCAGTAAAAGAATGTTGAATCAGATGTCCTTCTTCAAGTAATATTTCTCTTCCTCCAGGATAAAGTAGTGGAAAAAATAGTCCTGGAAAATGGCCTCTGTAAGCCAGGCTTTGGGGTTACTCTTCCACATAACAGAAAGGGAGCCCATGGCTATTAATAAATCTTGGGTTACCTGATACACTAAGAGAGGCTTCAGTTTCATACTGCCAGAAGCATTGCCACCAAACATCAGAGTTAGCCTATCCTTTGAGCTTCCCTGTTGGCTAAGACAGTAAAATCGTCTGCTTGCAATGCTGGAGACCTGGGTTCAATCCCTGGGTAGGGAAGATCCCCTGGAGAAGGAAATGGCAACCCACTCCAGTACCCTTGCCTGGAAAATTCCATGGATGGAGGAACCTCGTAGGCTACTGTCCACGGGGTCGCAAAGAGTCAGATGCAACTGAGAGACTTCACTTTCACTTTGCTGATTTTCAGTCTGGCATCAACTTTTCCTCCTTACTGATATTACTTTGGTCTGGTATCCTCTTCCAGTACAGTCCTGTCTTGTCCACATTAAAAACCTGCTCGAGTAAATATGCACATTCATCAATAATTTTTGAAGCATTTCAGGAAGTGAAGAGGAACTAAAAAGCCTCTTGATGAAAGTGAAAGAGGAGAGTGAAAAAGTTGGCTTAAAGCTCAACATTCAGAAAATGAAGATCATGGTATCTAGTCCCATCACTTCACGGCAAATAGATGGGGAAACGAAACAGTGTCAGACTTTATTTTGGGGGGCTCCAAAATCACTGCAGATGGTGACTGCAGCCATGAAATTAAAAGATGCTTACTCCTTGGAAGAAAAGTTATGACCAACCTAGATAGCATATTCAAAAGCAGGGACATTACTTTGCCGACTAAGGTCCATCTAGTCAAGGCTATGTTTTTTTCCTGTGGTCATGTATGGATGTGAGAGTTGGACTGTGAAGAAGGCTGAGCACCGAAGAATTGATGCTTTTGAACTGTGGTGTTGGAGAAGACTCTTGAGAGTCCCTTGGACTGCAAGGAGATCCAACCAGTCCATTCTGAAGGAGATCAGCCCTGGGATTTCTTTGGAAGAAAAGACACTAAAGCTGAAATTCCAGTACTTTGGCCACCTCATGCGAAGAGTTGACTCATTGGAAAAGACTCTGATGCTGGGAGGTACTGGGGGCAGGAGAAGAAGGGAACGACAGAGGATGAGATGGCTGGATGGCATCACTGACTCAGTGGACGTGAGTCTGAGTGAACTCTGGGAGTTGATGATGGACAGGGAGGCCTGGCGTGCTGCAATTCATGGGGTCAGACACGACTGAGCGACTGAACTGAACTGATCATATCTACCCTCACTGCCTTGCCATTTACTCTGGAATTGTAAAGGTAGACTCTAGCATTGGAACTGATGAAATGGCTGGCATTAAAAGATGGGCCCTATGATTTTTCTCTGTGTTTCTTCAGGTCTTCATAGAAGCTTTTAGCTTTCTCTTGAATCAGCATTAAACTGAATGGAATTTGATACTAATGCTGATCCTGCATCCACACACTGAGAAGTTTTTTCATTTCCTCTATACTTTTCCCTGCTTCAACATTATTGTCAATATCACTGGCACAGCAAACTTCACGTTTTATGATTTGTCCTTGTTCTTTAGAATCACGCCAATGGTTGAATGATTCATGTACTAACAAGGAGCAAAGTCTACCATCTTTTTGCCTCACTCCACTTTCTCAATTATTTTCACTTTTGTTTCCATCACTATCGCTTGGCACTTCTTAGCATTACTAGCTACATCACTGACTGCTGCTTTTACACTTGCTTCTGGACTTCCTGGGACTGAAATAAAGATACTGTCCTACTGTATTCTATAAAGTACACAAAAGCACAACCACTAGTAGAGGATATATGCATGTGACAATATATGCCAGACTTGTAAACTAACCTTCACACCTGGACACACAAACACATGTTTGCATCTTTGAAAGTTCTCAACTTGAAGATTTGTATATAGGGATCTTACTGTTCACTGTTGGTAAAAACATAAATTGGTTCAGGCACTATGGAAATCAGTATGGAGCTTTCTCAAAAACTAAAAATATACCTGTCATATTATTTGGAAATTTCTCTCCTGAGGATATCCAAAGAAATGAAAACACTAAATTCAAAAAGATACATGCATCCCAATGTTCATAACAGCATTATTTACAATAGCCAAAATATGGATGCAACCTAAGTATCTATCAACAAATAAATGGATAAAGAAGATATGATGTGTATGTGTGTATGCGTGTGTGTTGTTGTTTTAATCGTTCAGTCCTGATTCTTTTCAGACCTCATAGACTATAGTCCACCAGGCTTCTCTGTCCATGGGGTTTCCCAGGCAAGAATACCTGAGTGGGTTGCCTTTTTCCTCTCCAGGGGATCTCCTCAACCCAAGAATCGAACCCACGTCTCCTGCATTGGTAGGCGGATTCTTTACTACTGAGTCCATATATATGTGTATGTATGTATGTACATATGTATATGTGATACACACATATACACATAAACACATACACACATATGAAGAATTGATACTTTCAAACTGGTGCTGGAGAAGACTCTTGAAACTCCCTCGGACTGCAAGGAGAACAAACCGGTCAATCCTAATGGAAATCAACCTTGAATACTCACTGGAAGGACTGCTGCTGAAGCTCCAATACTTTGGCCACCTGATGCAAAGAACCAACCCAGAGGAAAAGACCCTGATGCTGGGAAAGATTGAAGGCAAAAGGAGAAGGAGGCAGCAAAGGATGAGATGGTTAGATAGCATCACTGACTCAATGGACATGAATCTGAGCAAACTCTAGAAGATAGTGGAGGACAGAGGAGCCTGGCATGCTATAGTTTGTGAGGTTGCAAAGACTCACAACTTAGTGACTTAGTGACTGAACAACAACAGTATACACACACAAACACATATACATACATACATATATGATGGAATATTACCAAGCCACAAAAAAATATGAAATTTTGCCATTTGCAGCAACAAAGATGGACCTGGAGGGTATTATGCTTAGTGAAATAAGTTAGATAAAGACAAGTACTATATGTTTTCTTGCACATGTCGAATCTAAAACATAAAACATTTTTAATATATAGCAAAACAAACAGATGCACAGTTACAGAGAATAAACTAGTGGTTATCAGTGTGGAGAGATGTCAGGGGGCAAGATATGGAAGGCAGACTAAGAGGTACCAACTACTAGGTATAAAATAAATAAGATATAAGGATATAATGTATATATATAGCCAACATTTTATCATAGCTTTGTATGGAATATAATCTATAAAAATACTGAATCACTATGCTGTATACTTGAAACCAATATAATATTGTAAGTCAACTATACCTCACTGAAAAAAATAATAATCATTGTATTAACTTGTTGCTCTGAGCAGAAGCCTAAACTTATTTTGTCTGATTGTTTTGAGCCTTCAACCTATAGCCCTACTTAGATCCAGATATTTCAGTTTCCAAATTTGCTGAATGTTCTGTTTGTTTTTTAAGAATGGAATATGGAAGGAAATCTTGATTTCCCTCTATACCACTGAGATCTCAACTACTTTACCTCACACTATGGACAAGTCCAACCTCCTGCGAAGCCAGTAGCAGGAAAATTTAGGTAGGACCTCAGGGATAGTGAACCTGGAACCCAAGGATAGTGAAAAGATCAAGAGCTGTCCTCTCTACTCAAGAGGAATTAAGGCAAAATGGAGAAAAGCCTAGAGATACTCTTCTTTGCTTAGAATTGCTCTGCCTCTATTAACACACAGGATTCCAACCTCATTCTCTAGGCATTTCAGTCTCACTCTTTGGAAGACCCTCTGGTAGAGTACACAATGCGGAAGGGTGGGGAGCCTATAGTGTTACACGTACTACTTGGCCTTGCCCTTGCTTTCCAATTCATCTGATACCAAATCCATCTTTTCAAGTTTTACTGTGACAAGTCTCTGTTTTGTTTATTTTTTAATTATTAATTTCTGATTTTGTGTGTGAGACCAAAAGAAAAGGCTTTTATGACTGCTCTTTCCTTTAGGACTGGAAGAGCTGACAGGGGTTGTGTTACAACAATGCTCAGCTGATCTCAGGAGAAGCTGGGGAAGAGATAGTGACTCTGGGAGTTCAGGTATTCTTACTTGCATGGGCCATTTGCAAAGTCTTGAGAGTGACCTTAGTCATGCAAGTGTGTGTGTGTTCAGTCACTAAGTCATGTCTGACTC
Organism: Capra hircus; assembly: GCF_001704415.2. Lineage (NCBI taxonomy): Eukaryota > Metazoa > Chordata > Mammalia > Artiodactyla > Bovidae > Capra > Capra hircus. Next base: position 85,508,674 of record NC_030808.1, read on the forward strand.
TGTGTGACCCCATGAACTGCAGCACACCAGGATTCCCTGTCCTTCACTATCTCCCAGAGTTTGCTAAATTCATGTCCATTGAGTTAGTAAGGCTATCTAACCATTTCATCATCAGGTGCCACAGTATCTGTCAGCTTTTTTTTTTTAATGTAATCTATTGTTTTTATTTTAAAATTAATAGTTTATTTTACTTTGAATGTATAATTGTGCACTCATTTTCTTAAAGGAGTACTCCTTAATTAACAAGGTTTTGGTGCACCCCTGAGTAGAGAATGCACTGGTCATAGCAAACACGCTCTTTCAACAACACAAGAGAAGACTCTACACATGGACATCACCAGATGGGCAACACCAAAATCAAACTGATTATATTCTTTGTAGCCAAAGATGGAGAAGCTCTATACAGTCAGCAAAAACAAGACTGGGAGCTGACTGTGGCTCACATCATGAACTCCTTATTGACAAATACAGAATTGAATTGAAGAAAGTAGGGAAAACCACTAGACCATTCAGGTATGACCTAAATAAAATCCCTTATGATTATACAGTGGAAGTGAGAAATAGATTTAAGGGACTAGATCTGATAGAGTGCCTGATGAACTATGGACAGAGGTTCGTGACATTGTACAGGAGACAGGAATCAAGACCATCCCCATGGAAAAGAAATGCAAAAACCAAAATGGTTGTCTGGAGAGTTCTTACAAATAGCTTTGAAAAGAAGAGAAGTAAAAAGCAATGGAGAAAAGGAAAGATATAAGCATCTGAATGCAGAGTTCCAAAGAATAGCAAGTAGAGATAAGAAAGCCTTCTTCAGCGATCAATGCAAAGAAATAGAGGAAAACAATAGAATGGGAAAGATTAGATATCTCTTCAAGAAAATTAGAGATACCAAGGGAACATTTCATGCAAAGATGGGCTCGATAAAGGACAGAAATGGTATGGACCTAACAGAAGCAGAAGATATTAAGAAGAGGTTGGCAAGAATACACAGAAGAACTGTCCAAAATAGATCTTCATGACCCAGATAATCATGATGGTGTGATCACTCACCTAGAGTGACATCCTGGAATGTGAAGGCAAGAGGGCCTTAGAAAGCATCACTATGAACAAAGCTAGTGGAGGTGATGGAATTCTAGTTGAGCTATTTCATACTGGAAGATGATGCTGTGAAAGTGCTGCACTCAATATGTCAGCAAATTTGGAAAACTCAGCAGTGGCCACAGGACTGGAAAAGGTCAGTTTCATTCCAATGCCAAAGAAAGGCAATGCCAAAGAATGGCCAAACTACCACACAATTGCACTCATCTCACACACTAGTAAAGTAATGCTCAAAATTCTCCAAGCCAGGCTTCAGCAATAAGTGAACAGTGAACTTCTTGATATTCAAGCTGGTTTTAGAAAAGGCAGAGGAACCAGAGATCAGATTTCCAACATCTGCTGGATCATCAAAAAAGCAAGAGCGTTCCAGAAAAAAAACATCTATTTCTGCTTTATTGACTATGGCAAAGCCTTTGACTGTGTGGATCACAATAAACTGCGGAAAATCCTGAAAGAGATGGGAATACCAGACCACCTGACCTGCCCCTTGAGAAACCTATATGCAGGTCAGGAAACAACAGTTAGAACTGGACATGGAACAACAGACTGGTTCCAAACAGGAAAAGGAGTACGTCTGTGTATTGTCACCCTGCTTATTTAACTTATGTGCAGAGTACATCATGAGAAACGCTGGGCTGGAAGAAACACAAGCTGGAATCAAGATCGCCGGGAGCAATATCAATCACCTCAGATATGCAGATGACACCTCCTTTATGGCAGAAAGTGAAGAGGAACTAAAAAGCCTCTTGATGAAAGTGAAAGAGGAGAGTGAAAACGTTGGCTTAAAGCTCAACATTCAGAAAACAAAGATCATGGCATCTGGTTGCATCACTTCATGGCAAATAGATGGGGAAACAGTGGAAACAGTGTCAGACTTTATTTTGGGGGCTCCAAAATCACTGCAGATGGTGACTGCAGCCATGAAATTAAAAGACGCTTACTCCTTGGAAGGAAAGTTATGACCAACCTAGGTAGCATATTGAAAAGCAGAGACATTACTTTGCCAACAAAAGTCCGTCTAGTCAAGGCTATAGTTTTTCCAGTGGTCATGTATGGATGTGAGAGTTGGACTGTGAAGAAAGCTGAGCGCCAAAGAATTGATGCTTTTGAACTGTGGTATTGGAGAAGACTCTTGAGAGTCTCTTGGACTGCAAGGAGATCCAACCAGGTCATTTTAAAGGAGATCAGTCCCGGGTGTTCTTTGGAAGGAATGATGCTAAAGCTGAAACTTCACCTCATGTGAATTTGACTCAATGGAAAAGACTCTGATGCTGGGAGGGATTGGGGTCAGGAGGAAGAAGGGATGACAGAGGATGAGATGGCTGGATGGCATCACCGACTCTATGGACATGAGTTTGGGTGAACTCCAGGAGCTGGTGATGGATAGGGAGGCCTGGCATGCTGCAATTCATGGGGTCACAAAGAGTCGGACATGACTGAGTGACTGAACTTTACTGAACTGATTTGGCGAGAAGAACATAAGCACAAAGATAGGCAAAGACTAGCCCTTTTGGAGTCCCAGTGAGAGAAAAGAGAGGAACACTTCTGAGAAAAAGCTAGAAGCATCAGAATGCTGGATAATTTAGCAAGTTACAAGAGTAAACTGAAATAAGTATACAGGTTAGAGGAAAGGAAAAAAGATTGTTGTTTAAGACATAGTGCACTGATTAATACCTACTCCAGTGTTCTTGCCCGGAGAATCCCAGGGATGGGGGAGCTTGGTGGGCTGCTGTCTATGGGGTCACCACAGAGTCGGACACAACTGAAGCGACTCAGCAGCAGCAGCAGCAGCACTGATTAATGAGTGAGCTTAGTATGGCAGACTGTTTTGATTTTTTTTTTGTACTTGTTTGATATTAGAACAGCAGCTCTTGTCTGTTATTTCCAAGATGGGAAGTTGTCCACATCATCTCAGAAGTTAACACAGCTCAGTGTTAAGAGCACAGATTTTCGAGCCACATGAACTGGGTGTGAATCCTGACCTGGCCACCAACCAGACATAAGAGTTTGGAAATCTGTTGGAAATCTCCTGTGCCCATTTCCTAATCTGCAAAGTGAGATTAATACTGCCATCTACCATATAGTCTTCTTAAAAGGATTAAATACAATAAAACATACAGAGCACTTCTTACCTGCCTAGTACAAAAGTCTGCCAAAAATGTGAGGTCTCTTAGTCATTCCCCAAGTCTCCCCCTCTAAATATCACTGCTCCTGTTTTCTGTGGTACTCTCATATTGCATGTTTAGGTTTTCTATCATATTTTCTTTTAAATAGTGGTGTTAATAATTTAAAAATTAATAAGTCCTGCTTGCATCAAACTTGGAAAGAAACCCAAAGAAATATAAAGGAGAAATTTTAAATAATTTAAATCTCTTTCCAGCACATTCATGCAAGCTGCATATCTAAGTGTCTATGTGCAGCAGGTACTGTCATGGACTCTGGTGCCTCTAAATCCTATCTTTTTCCTGGCCTATATCTCTGTCCTATTCAGTCTGTTTAAAAGGAGAGATGCTAACTGTTTTTGAAGTCTACTCAGTCAAATAACTAAGGCTAATTCTGCTCTTAAGTTCAACTTCTTTCTAATTCAACTTCGGTTCTAATTTAACTATCTCTGGATCAGGAAGATCCCCTGGAGAAGCATGGCAACCCACTAAAGTGTTCTTGCCTGGAGAATCCCATAGTCAGAGGAGCCTGGTGGGCTACAGTCCATTGGGTTGTAAAGAGTTGGACACAACTGAAGCAAAGTAGTATGCACATACCTGCAATAACACTGATATTAAGATTAATCCTAATCATAATACTAAGAGTCGTTCCATGTGGTACAAAAAGTTCTCATATCCAGTTCACACTATTTCTGTGTGGGGACATAGGCGAAACATCAACATCTGTAGTTTGCTAAAGTTTATAAAGTCTAAGGAGTATTCCCAAGGAAGTTAAACAATTTTTACCAGATCACAAAGCTAGAATACAAAGGGCCTGAGATTCACATTCTGGTGAGCACAGGGATGATGCCTTCAACTTTGGAATCTGCACATTCTTTGCAGCCATCTGAAATTTACCATTTTAAATGGTATGTCTTCTGTCCAGTGGACAGCTCCTTCAGCTCCCATTTCCAATCAAGAGAGTATCCCAGACCTGCTCCCAGACCCAAGTTCTCAGGTAACCATTGAGTTAAACCTTGAATGTGCCCACTTGGAATCCTTTACCACAGCCTTGGAGACAGTCCCCAGATGGACGGGAGGATGAGGACAGTCATCTGCTATTAGTCTATTCTCATGGTGGCTGTCAGGATTATTTTCCAATATGCAACTTAAAAATTAAATATACACTTGAATTTTTCTCTCCTTGTACAACAGAGATGAAGTGAGCCAAGACTAGCAACAGGTAAGGGAGAAGAGAGACAGGTTTGCTGTTCTGAATAGGCTATCACTTGGTTTTGTGAAAAGTGAAGCGAGAGATCTGTCACTTCAGTCATGTCCAACTCTTTGGGACCCTGTGGACTGTAGCCTGCCAAACTCCTCTGTCCATGGCATTCTCCAGGCAAGAACACTGGAGTGGGTTGCCATTTCCTCTTCCAGGGGATCTTCCTGACCCAAGTATTGAACCCAAGTCTCTTATGCCTCTTGCATTGGCAGGCAGGTTCTTTACCAATAGCGCCACCAAAGTATTTAATAATTTATTCATGTATTTATTTTCCTATATTGAGTTCAAAAAATAGTGGGCCGCTAGTCAAAATGAACAATGCTTATGATTCTCTGAAATGAAAGAATATATCCATGAAAAAGAGAAGGAAAGGAGGGAGACAGTCTAGTGAATTATTCACTCATCTTTCCTCATTAATAGCAGAATGTTCTTAACAAATTAATAAGCAATTACATTCCCATTGACTGAGATGCCCAAGGGAATAGCCATCTGATGCATTTATTAAATTAACTCTATATGCTCTGAGCCAATGTCAATTGAGAAGCACAAGAAATAATTTTTTTTTAATTTTACAGATTTACTTTTCTGAGCTCTGAATGATACCTAGAGTAAAAGAGAGAGGGCAGAAAGGGCAGTTAAATTCAAAGAAAGATATGAAGCCAGAGGTATTCTGAAAGTAGCCTGGAGTTAGATACACCAAATTCCACAAAAATGTGACAAAATTAGTTGGCAATTTCTTCAGGAAATTCCTTTAACTCCTTTATGGAATTCTGCAATTTTACCTAGTTGTACCTAGGAATAAGATTGTCAGAATATTTTGTGCTGATGTATATAGCAATTTTATTCACTACAAGCTCTGGGTAATTTCAAATCTCAAATACATTTTATAAGAAGTTCAAGAAATATAGAAAAAAATTGTTGATTACTAGAGGATCAGATATTTTATTCCTTTTCCAGGCTAACTCCTTTCTTTACTTATTAAATATGATTAAATGCTTACCGTATACCAGGTATAGTTCTACATGCTTTAAAAATATTAATTCATTTACTCCTTATAATAACCCTCTGAGGCAGGTCCAAATAGAGGTTAATTTGCCCAAGGCTGTAATAGTGGAACTGGTACTCAAACCCAGGCCATTTGGTTCCAACATCTGTGTGCCTAACCTCTACTCTGTGCTCTCTACAGGGAAGAAGGAATGAGGAGTAAATAACATGCTCATGAATGCCTACCAGGACATTTACTCTGTCATGTGTTCCCTTCCTCTCTAGCAGCACTTTGCATTTTGTCCACAAACACTGAGGTGTTTTCTTTCAGAAGAGAACACTTCAAGCTGTCATTCTCTTGTCAAATTTCTTGAAGGGAAGCCCACACTTGCCACATCCACTTCTCTGCCAGGTATTTATTCCGTAACTTCATGAAATCTGGTTCCCTACTCCCTCCCACTTCTCCACTGACACTGCTCTCTTGAAGGACTGAACTACCTTATTCAGTGGCCTGCTTCTCAGACTCACCAATCTCTGCCTCCCTGCCCCTTTCTAGACCCTTTTCTCTCTGGGTTCCTGTTAGCCAGGTCCTCCATTTTCCTTTGCTGGTTGACACACCTTGAGAGCTAGCCTTGGTATGACTCTTATTCCCTCTCTCTCTCCACACACACTATTTTTTAAACATTCTCACATCCTCGAGTAACTTCTACTCTTTGCACTAATTTCTGGAATCTGATTGGCCACAAATCTGACTTGTCAGCACTCAGAAAGTGGGTCCAGTTTCTTTGATGATAAAGTCGCATTAACTAATCTCATAAGATAAATGAAGTATTCACTTATAATGAAAAGTAGTATATCAAAGGGTCATCAACCCAGAGCATTACATAGGGAGCGAAATTATGATCAATATACCGGTTCATTTATTTAGAACAAGTAATATTATTACCAAAAAAAAGAATGACCACTGGAGTTCTCTCATAAGCTCATTTTCCCCAAAAGAACGTTCCAGTTGGGAAGTTAAATTATATTCAGAAGACTACTAGGTCAGCATGGAATAAGAATAGGGGGAAATAATCACATGACTCAAATATTTAGCAGCATCAGTCTGTAGTCACAGGTGTATTTAGCTCAATAATAGAGCAAGAGCTGCCGATGGGACCCAGTAAGTAGAATAATTATTAAAGGCATCATTTCCCCTGAATGAACAAATGAATGAATGAATGATGAACAAGAGTCTTGAGGTTATTTTTATTTTACCATTACATTATAGTTATTTGTTGAAATATTGATCCCTTTGCAAAATCTGAGCTGAAAGATGTCATGGGCCACATAGGCTCATCACTGTATCTTTACCATCAAGCACATTGCTTAGCACTTAGTAGTGTGCTAAGTCACTTCAGTCATGTCCAACTCTGTGCAACCCTATGGACTGAGGGTCGCCAGGCTCCTCTGTCCATGGGATTCTCCAGGCAAGAATACTGGAGTGGGTTGCCATGCCCTTCTCCAAGCACTTAGTAGAGAAGGCAATAAATACTTATTAAAATTAAATCGTTCAGACAAACAAAATACCTTCCAAAGTTAGCTTTAAATGTGAGTTCATCCAAAAGTCCTATTGTGTGGGGTTTTCCCCTTGTTTTTCAAAGTTATGTAGTCAAATAAATAGAATGCCTTGATTTCAAATGTTTACATCTAGCTCACAGATTTGAATATTGTGAAACAGCCAATCACACAGTTTTCATTTTTGTCCATCTTATTTCTATAAACTTTGGCTATTTCTCCTATCCAGTGACTACACCCCAATCCCACCCCCACTCCTTTATTTTTGATGCTTCTCATTCTCTGTAGGTGGAGGATATAGCAGCAAAGAGAGGAAATAAAAATAACAGATTCTGTGTGCCTATATGGGCTAACCCAGGGCACTCATGGGGTTAAAAGCACTGCAGTAATATTAAGCACATGTTTCAAGTCAGCAGGGTGCCAGCCTGAGATGTCCTCAAAGCCTAATTTGATAGATATTATGCCATACACTGCTGCAAGTAGTAATGAAGAAAGTAAAAATTTTATGGATGAGCAAAATAGGAGCTCTTATGGATGGAGTGTTTTTAAATCAGGTGTATAATTTACCCAGTGTCAGACCACATGTAGAGTGCATTACTCAATTGAACTTACAAGCAGATAGGAAAGCAGTTTCTTTTAATAAGCACTTCTTCAACTTATTGGCTCTACAATTACTTGCACCAAATTACCAGCAGCTGCTGCCTGTTTGGTGTTTTATCCTAGACAAGGAGTTACATTAGTTTCTAATCAACAAGCCATTCAAGGACTCTTTATAATTTTTAGCTTAATTCCACTTTTATTTGGAATTTATTAATTGAAATATCGAATATTTTCATGACAGTATTTTGCTTAGCTTCCCTTAACAGGAAACCTATTCAACTGCTGAGGTTGAAGGGGAAAAGGGAGGGAAGATACTTGTCAAACTTATTTCTAACATTTGCAACATCATATATCCTCTATTGGATTTATCTTGCCTTATAGTCTGAATTTTGACATTTCAATTGCTTTTGTAAAAATAATGATACTGTATTTAGACTTTATATTTGCAGTCAATAAATTGTTTTGTCTCTAAATAGCATATTCCCATGCACAGGAGTTAACTTCAAGTTTAAACATTAACCAATTCAGTTTAACAGAGGCCTTCTCAACTTTGGCACTATTGACAATTGGGACTGGCTAACTCTTTGTTGCAAGAATGTTCTGAACACTGTACAATGTTCAGGCAAGATGTCTGGACTCCAACCACCCGATGCCAGTGGCACCTTCCCACCCCCAGCCCCTAGCTGTAACAAAATGCCTGCAGCTATGGTCAAACCACCCCAGACGATTTAACAGATTTGAAGAAATTAAATGGAAAAGGGTTTCAGAAACAGTTGTAAGAGGAAAGTATTGAATATGTTTTCAATTCATTTGTTAAAGATCTTTCAAAGTATTTATACAAAGACTGTGTCTGTGTGTGTACTAGTCCATATTTGCTTGCTTTACGAAGAACTGTAAAATGAATTTGAGAAAATTTAGCCAAAATTCAATTATTTAAGTATTATTCTATTTTCAAGCTGCTTTCAGATCCAAAGGCAAAAGGAAACCACCACCACCACCAGCAGCTGCTAATAGCTAAATAAATATTTGTATAACTTTCACTGTAGAAAGCAAGACCTGGGGACTAATTTTAGACAAGTGTGGTTATACTGTTGTCAGTAGAGCCAATAAATCTGAGACCAAATTCATTCTTTGGAATTCTATTACATAATATTGCCAGCTTTAAATTAAAAATCAGAAAAATGAACATAAGTGATAATTAACAATGATAAATCATAAAAATGGCAAATCCAGTTCAAGATTTTTCTCATAGGGCCTTCAAATCCATAGTTGTATTTTTGAAGATCAGAATCAAAATTGGTAATGCCAAGAATTAGAGTACCTGTACACACTGAAAAACAGCAAAAGTGAAAGAAAGTTAAATTGCCATCCCATTCACCATCTAGTTATCTAGAACTGAACCATCTACCATCTTCCATCTAGTCATATGTTGAAAGATCCAAAAACACCCATTTGAAAGTGGTTCCTTCTTAGAGTATCATAGAAACTTAATCACACAAAACTTGAAAGATAATTTATATTTACCAGGGTCCTTCCCCAACTTCATCCTAATTAGATACACTTTACAACAAGCTTCTTAAACTTTAGTGTAGGTATGGATCACTTGGTATCTTGACAAACTGTGGATTCTGACTGAGTAGGTCTGGGGATTTTGTATGCGTGCATGCCAAATCACTTCAAGTCATGTCTGACTCTTTGTGACCCCACTGAATGTAGCTGGCCAGGATTCTCTGTCCCCGGGATTCTCCAGGCAAGAATACTGGGATGGGTTGCCATTTCCTCCTCAGGGGATCTTCCCCACTCAGGGATCAAACAGGTGTCTCCTGAACTGGCAGGCAAGTTCTTACCATACTGCCACCTGGGAAGTCCACCTGGGGCTTTAGGGAGCCTTTCTAACAACCTTCCAGATGATGACAATGCTGCTGATCCATGGACTACATTTTGATGAGCAAGGATTTGCTTACAACAAATCACCAACTGATCATCTAGCCTGATCTTGAACATTCTTAGGGGGCCAATAATAGAGAAAATCTTAACTCCATAAAGTAATACAACATTGTACCTAGTGAAATCTTAATTATTTTCAGGTTCTTTTTGGAAACAGTGTCTAGACCATGGGAAAATTGAGCAATAAGGTTTTTTTTAATGCTTTATTGGGGATGGATTGAGAGATTGGGATTGGCATATATACACTACTATGTATAAAATAGCAATCAGTTAAAAACACTTTGGCACTTCCCTGGTAGCTCAGTGGGTAAAGAGTCTGCTTGCAGTGTAGGAAAGCCATGTTCGATCCCTGGCTTGGGAAGATCCCCTGGAGAAGAAAATGGCAACCCACTCCAGTATTCTTGCCTGGAGAATTCCATAGACAGAGGAGCCTGGTGGCCTATGGTCCATGGGGTCACAAAGAGTCGGACACGACTGAGTGACTACACTTTCACTTTCACAAACAATTTATAGAATTAAGCAAAATTACTGAAAAATAATTGCTAAATCTCAACCTATTGAAGTCAATTCAAAATGGATTCCTTCTGCTAATGATTTATGAAATTCAAAAATAAATAGTTGGATCTTCATACAAACCATGGTTTCTATGATAGACTAAGGACATGTTCCCCTCTTACCACTGTGTCTACATGACTCCACTAAAATAATGAAAAAGAGAACCATCATGTCTCTAACAGCGACTCTGCAGCTATAGCCCAGCCTCTTAAAAAAAAAAAAAAAAAACTAAGATTTTTCACACAGCTCTGCTATATTTTGACCATGCTGACAAAAACATGTCATAAGTCTGTTATTTTATAAGGAAATAAGAGGAATGACTTATTTCCTTATAAAATAACAGACTTAAGACTTCATGGGAAATAGATGGGAAAACAGTGGAAACACTGTCTGACTTTATTGTTTGGGGCTCCAAAATCACTGCAGACGGTGACCGCAGCCATGAAATTAAAAGACACTTACTCCTTGGAAGAAAAGTTGCTTTTAAACTGTGGTGTTGGAGAAGACTCTTGAGAGTCCTTTGGACTGCAAGGAGATCCAACCAGTCCATTCTGAAGGAGATCAACCCTGGGATTTCTTTGGAAGGAATGATGTTAAAGCCGAAACTCCAGTACTTTGGCCACCTCATGTGAAGAGTTGACTCACTGGAAAAGACTTCGATGCTGGGAGGGATTGGGGGTAGGAGGAGAAGGGGACGACACAGGATGAGATGGCTGGATGGCATCATGGACTCAATGGACGTGAGTCTGAGTGAACTCCGGGAGATGGTGATGGACAGGGAGGCCTGGCGTGCTGTGATTCATGGGGTCACAAAGAGTCGGACACGACTGAGTGACTAAACTGAACTGAAGAGGGAAGACATTAAGTTAGTGGATTCACTCCTTTTACCTGAGACAAGAAACATATTCTCCCAAAATCCAAAGAACTTTCAGTTTCCAGAAGACTCAGATTCATGACCTTAAAGCCAGACCTATAAAAGCACCATTACTTCATGAGTATAGTTTGCAAATAATCCAAATCCTCTATTTTACATCAGTAGTTTTGTTTCAGCCTATTTTATGGCTATGTTAGTCCTCTACCCAGTAAAGAGAAGTGAAACAATAGTTTTAAATGTTATTTTTTCTTGTTCATTTTTTTTCTATTGAAGTTTAGTTAATTTACAATGTTGTGCCAATCTCTGCTATACAGCAAAGTGACTCAATTATCCATTATGGTTTATCCTAAAAGATGGATATGAAGCCCAGAGATAATACATAATCCTGATGCCACTTAGTGATTTTGTGATCACCTTAAATATTCAAAATATTTAACAATAGGCAATGTTTGCACTTCAAGCAATCAGAAGAGAACCCTCAATCAGAAAGGACACTGCGCATAAGCCATCAGCACAGCCATACTAGTGCACAATAGCCACAAATTGGCCTACCTTTGAATAACAGGAAGACAGAAATCCCTATGGACAGTGTAGTGCCATAGGGCAGTTTTATCATGGGTAGATGCAGGCCAGGAATGACTTTTACTCAGAATAGGGATAAATGTGTAGTTTCCTCCAGAATGAAGTTCTTTGGGAATCAAGATTAATGTCAATCATATTTAACACATTTATAAATGTTCAAAGAGACCAAATTTATTCAGTGTGAAAGCTCCCAGTTTGTAGCTAAGAAAAAAGGTAAAGTATAGTATAAGTGAAGTGAGTGAAGTCACTCAGTCATGTCCGACTCTTTGTGACCCCATGGTCTATAGACTGCCAGGCTCCTCCATTCATGGGATTTTCCAGACAAGAATACTGGAGTGGGCTGCCATTTCCTTCTCCAGGAGATCTTTCCAACTCAGGGATCGAACCCAGGTCTCCCACACTTCAGGCAGACTCTTTACCATCTGAGCCATCAGGAAAATCTTACCAATTTGTACAAGTGGATAGAAAATTAATCAGTAGACTTCAACTTAGAAAGTATATGGTAACATATTTTATGATAAATGACAGGCATAAAATGAACAGCTCTGAACCATTAGCTTCAGGCAGAGGAAGTACATGTCTAGGAGTCATTGCTAGTTTCCCAAAGACACTAATTGAATCATCTATGGGGTTGAAAAGTGAAGAAAACATCAATTTATAAAGAAAACTACTAAATACATGTTGAATCTAAAAACACAAAGCAAGCAAACCAAACAAAAGCAGAGTTATAGATACAATGGAGAACAATTTGTAAATGCCAGAAGGTTGGGGAGTGGGGTGGGGGCAAAATAGGTAAAGGGGATTAAAAGGTACAAATCTCCAGTTATATAAAAAGTTGTGTGCGGGAAAAAGGAGAATAAGGAGGAAGAGGAGAGAGATGGGATGGGAGGGGATGAGGGGCAGCAGTAAGGTGGGGTGGGTGTGGGAGGGAAGGAAGAGGGAGAGAGAGGAAAGGAGAAGTGAAAGAAGAGTAGAAACTCAACTGAAATTAGCATCCTAGAAAGCTTCACTACTTAAACTTTTTGAATGCTAAGTGAGATTATGCTATTACATATCAAAACTTTTAATAATGAATCTAGAGAAGGCACACAACAGAGGAAACAGCAACCAACGTGTTAAGGTGTGGCTATTTGAGGCACATTGAAACACTGGCCTCTTCAGCCTGGAAAGGCAACTTCTTAATGGGGAACTTGATTAAAATTTTTACAATTACAAATAATCTGGGTAATATGGTCACAGGCTTGTTCCCCAATAGAATGGTGGGGCATCCTTGAAACTTTAGTAAAATAAGTTTAGGAAACTAGAAGGAAGAAGTGATTAGCAAATTTACAGAACCCAAATTCATCTGCATCATCTCCCCCAACCTCCCTCCCACAAAAGTTAACACAAGAAGGAAATAAGACTTCAGGTCAAAGTTCATTCCTCTATTCAGTGCCAAGCACCAGGCTAAAAGCTAAGACAGAGCTGAAGAGTAAAACTTCTGTGGTTCCTGCTCTGTTAAGTTTAGAGCCAACTGGGTTAGTGCCTGAATGGAGTGACAAATAAATAGCTGAAAAATCGCACCAATAATATAACATTATAACAGATCAAAACTCTGAAGAAAAGGCACATGGTCCTATGACAGTGTCTGGCCGTGGGCCTTGACCTAACTAGAAGGACATTATTCGGAAGTGTGCTGATATCTTAGAGATGGGTAGAATTTGAACTAACAAACAGGCTAAACAGCAATAAATGCCCACTAAATAAAGCCAGACTCTTTTAACATTCAGTGTACACTAAAGCATCCAATTTAACCAAAATTCATACTTATTTCAGTGGAAGGGCTTCAAGGACAGACTACTGGGATCTCCAATAACACCAACACTGGGAGAATGATACAGAAGGCTGATGCCAAATAAAAAAATTTTAGCTATAAATGATAGATAATTAATTGGCATCTCTTAACTGGAGTTATCCACTGAAATATCATTTATAATAAAATGCATTATTGCCCAGAATATGACTGGCTCATTTGAAAGGTGAGAAATCTATACAAGTTAAGAGTGGTTATGTAAGATGACTTACCTCATAAAGCACAAAAAAAGTTCACTGAACCAAAATTCACTGAAAAGGGAAATTAATAAAAATTCATAGGGCCATTATAGCACTGTCTAGTTTGATTTATATCATTATTAGTTCTGAAATGCCTACTTGTGACTAGAGTATGAACTTGCGATATATCATGTTTTTCATTTTTGAATCCCTAGCCGAAAGCATGGGAGAAGGCAATGGCACCCCACTCCAGTACTCTTGCCTGGAAAATCCCATGGATGGAGGAGCCTGGTGGGCTGCAGTCCATGGGTTTGCTAAGAGTCAGACACGACTGAGTGATTTCACTTTCACTTTTCACCTTCATGCATTGGAGAAGGAAATGGCAACCCACTCCAGTGTTCTTGCCTGGAGAATCCCAGGGACGGGGGGAGCCTGGTGGGCTGCCGTCTATGGGGTCACACAGAGTCGGACACGACTGAAGCGACTTAGCAGCAGCCGAAAGCACAGTGCCATGCTCATTGCAGGCAATCAATAAATGTTTGTTGACTTGAAAGACAATAGTTAAGGCTTTAATTTATCTAACACAAGTCACTGACTAACAGTCATTATCTACTTCATTTGTGTTGGTGAACACTGACATTTAAGGATGTTCTGTTGATACATACACCAGGACCTCCCAAACAGAACACAGCCCTGCTCTCAAGCTTGACAGGGCTGTCTTTACCATCTGGTGCTCTCAATCCCAGAAAATCCTCCTTGTTGCCAAACATAGTCATTATGTCCTAGTGCACATTTTGGGGGCACTAAACTGTTGACTTTGAAGTTCAACAAAAGCCATTTTAGTTGCTTTATTTCTATTTTCTCTTTAAAGACACCACTCTGCAGTTAGCAAAATCCTGCTCAGATTGATAATGGCTGTCATGCTCTCCAATCTTGTGCATCCCCACGCCATACTACTTTGAGGGGGTGGGAAACTGTTGTGAGAATTTTTTCCTGAAAGGTAGGGCCTTCAGGGTATTTACAATGTATGTACATAAAATATATTTTTATGTATGTGAAATCTAGTGTATATACACAGTAGAAATTATCTTTAAGTAATCTCCATATACTGTAATTGAAACCTAAGTCATACTTAATAGTCACAACTGGTAAATTGCTCTCTAGAAAATCCAAATGCAACTGCATCTTCAGTTGCATTTAGGCTTGACAAGAATTGATTAAATTTGTTTCCAAACTTTCTCATTTCACTGGTACTTACTATTGTGAGTTTGTAATTTTAATTAGTGTTACTATATATCTGATGAAATGTAAGTGAGAAAACAAAATGATGTGGTCTAAAAATATATCAGATGCTTTAAAATAAGAACAAGTAGCTAACAAGTAATTTTTATTAAATTGTTTACGGGGAACAAAAATGTAAAAGACTGGAGAAAATTATAAAAATCTGGAAATTTTTTTGCCTTGCAACTTCTTCAGATGTGAATTTAAGCTTTAGCTCCAGCTTTTACATAAATCAAAACTAGAAATATTATACAATATATTATGGATGTGGTTTATGTAAAAGAAGAAATTTAATGGAGCCATGTCAAAGAACATACCTTGAACCTACATTAAAAAAAAAAAAACTGGTGAATGAAAATACTCTTATATGTTCTTAGCCAAAATAAAAGATTTCTGTTATGTTAGTACTATTTTTAATGAATCTGTTCTTAAACAGATTTTTCAATTGATCAACTACCTATAGATCCCATTCACAAGGAATCAAAGCTACTGTATTTTGTTCCTAAATACACTTATTTCACCCTCTTCCATGAAAAATGCAAACCAATAAAAAGTCTGCTTCTCCTTTTTTCTTTCAGAAGAAAGATGCTCTTTCACAGCACCACTCCATTCATTTGATGGTCAGTTTTGCAAACTGCCACCCACCTGGTTGCTCAAACCAAAACCTTTGAGTTGTCCTTAATATACTGCTTTCCTCATCACTTATATCTAATCCATTAATAAATATTATTAATTCAGCTTCTAAGATATAAATCATTTCACTTCTCTACACTGGATTATAAAGGGCAAGGGGGAGAAAGGTTCAAAATGAAGAGGTAGGTGGGGCTGGTCATGAATGGCCTTATAGGTCATGGCAAGTAGTCTGAATTTTGTTCCAAATATAATGAGAAACTATTGGATTACCCTAATTATTTTGTGGAGAAATGATTATGAGAGGGTCCAGAAATGGGAACATGGGTAAAACAGTGGGCTACACAGACTTAATCTACAATGGTGGTTAACACTGTATAGTAAATTTAGTAAAAATTTAATAACACTTGGCATATATTCTAAAGATTGAGTCAACAGAACCTTCTGAATATAGGAAACATAAATGAAAGAGAATGGTAATGCACACAATCTAGGTGTTTAAACCCTACATCTGGTTGAAAAGAGAAGCCATTTAATAAGAATGAAGAGGGCGTAGAAGAACAAGCTTGGTGGTGTAGGGGTAGCAAGAGAAGGACATGTAGGATTAAGAATTCTGTTGCCATATCTCAAGGGATTAAATAAGCAGTTGAATATATGACTTCAGTTCAAAAAATTTGGAGCTATAAATTTAGAAATCATCAAGATATATGCAGTATATAAAGCCACATGAATAGGTGAAATTACCAAGAGGAAATTCATATTTAGAACTACATAAGAGAAAGCCAAAAGAAAGAGTTGGCAAAGGAGACTGAGGATAATAGATGGAAATTTAGGAAACTGTGGTATCTGGAAATCTTTGAGTTTCAAGGAAGGGAGAGATATCAATAAAAGCTGAGAGAAAAAATAAAATATAGTCAGAACTAAACATTGGTTTGGTAAGATGGAAGGTGTTGCTGAGGTCACCAACACCTTGGGAAAGGAGACTACAGTGGAGTGATAGAGAAAAATACTCCTTTGCATGGCTTACAAACAGAATGGGAGGGAGGAAACAGAAGCGTCAATAATACACAGCTCCTGCTTTAGAGCCTGTGAAGTTCGTGGTAATATCTGGATCAGCGATTCTAAGGAACCCACCATTATGGGTAAAAAAGAAGACCCATATCAATATTATCATCATCAACAATGCAGACTCTGGCAAGTATATCACCTCTGGACATCTCACCTGCAAGTGTGGGGGTATTGATAAGAAAACCATGAGAAGTTTGAGAAGGCAGCAGCAGAGATGGACAAAGGCTTTTTCAAGTATTCCTGGGTGCTGGACAAAATGAAGGCAGAAAGAGAGTGTAGCTTCACCATGAAACCTCGCTATGGAAGTCTGAGACAACCAAATACTACATTACCATCATTGATGCCCCAGGCCACAGGTACTTTATCAAGAACATGATCACTGGCTCATCCCAGGTGACTGTGCCATGGTCATTGTGGCCAGCAACATGGGCATATCTGAAGTAGGCCTCTTGAAGAATAGGCAGATCTGCAAATACACTACTGGCCTACACAGTGGGTGTGAAGCCACTCATCATGGCTGTCAGTGAGACAGACTCCACCAAGCCCACCCATGCACTGCATGCTTTCACAAGATCACGAAGGAAGTGAGAGCCTACATCAAGAAGATCAGCTATAACTCGGCTGCCATGGCCTTCCTGCCCATCTCAGGCTAGCATAGTCCAGCATCCACATGCCCATGTTCAAGAGCTGGAAGGTCAAGAGGAAGAAGGGAAATGCCACAGGGATGACTCTCCTGGAAAACCTGGACTCCATTTTCCCACCCACTCAACTGGTCAATGAGCCCCTGAGGCTGCCTCTGCAAGACGTGCACATGACTGGAAATATTGGCCCTGTGTCTGTGGACTTTCTGGAGACTAGCTTCCTGAAACTTGGGATGGAGGTCACCTTTGCCCCACCAACCTCACCTCAGAGGTCAAGGCTGTGTAGATGCACCAGGAGACCCTGCCTGAGGCCCTTCCAGATGACAGGTGGGCTTTAGTGTGAAGAATTGACCTGTGAAGGACATTTCATCATGGAAAATGGCTGGCATGACCCCTCCCCCAGCTACCAGATGGAGGCTGGTAGCTTTATGACACAAGTGATTGTCTTGACACAATAGTTGGAAGATCCACCCCAACTATTTCCCAATCAGCCCACATCTTCTGCAAGCTTGCTGAGCTGAGGGAAAAGATTGACTGATGCTCAGGCAAGGAACTGGAGGACAACCCAAAGACCCTGAAGTCACACCATGTGCAGATGCACAGATCCCCAGCAAGGGCATGTGTGTGGAAATGTTCTCTGAGTATCCAGCTCAAGGCCATTGTGATGTGTGGGACATGAGACAAATGGTCACTGGAGCCATCCTCAGCAGGGAAGGTCACCAAGTCAGCAGGAAAGGCCAGAAGAAATGAAGTATGCCCCCTGAAGTTTCCTCAGCAATCTCACTACAAAAATTATTTAATACTCTATGCATTCACTGAGTAAGATTAATAAAAATTAATTGTCAAAAAAATAGACCACTTCTTTGCATGTGGCTGTCCAGTTTTCTCAGCACCATTTATTGAAGAGACAATGCTTGCCCTCTTGAACAATCTTGCCTATTTTGTCATAAATTATTTCCTCTTTAAATATTACATACCATTTAAATTTGCTAAGAAAGCAGAACTTAAATGCTCTCACTCCGTTCCCCAGATAAAAGATAAATATGTTAGGAGATGGACGTGTTAATTAGATGGCTGAAAATTCTTTTATTATGTATATGCACATCAAATCACCACAATGCACACTTTAAATATCTTACAGTTTTACATGGCAATTATATTTCAATGAAGCTGATATTAAAGAATCAACAACTCTTATAGAGAGTTTTGCTATAAAAAGGGGCAGAGAAATAAGGTAGGGGGTAGAAGAACACATGAAGTCAGAGAAGATGGTTTACTTTTAAGATGGGATTATTACATGATGCCCTTGAGTAGAAAAGAGAACACTGGCTTCTGTGTACAAGGAGATAACGACCTCAGGAAGGATAAAGACACCTTATCCTTGTGTATAAATAGGAAGAAAGAGTATGTGGATATAAATCTAAAAATCTGGCTGACAGATTTTCATAACAGAAAGATGAATTGTTTCTCTTTTGTGAATTGTGCTGAAAGTGAGAAGAGAAAAGGGGCTGCTGGTACTCTGAGGATAAGAGATTAACACGCTATTGCCAGGCAGTATTGTATCTACTTGATGTCTCTGAACATACTTTTAAGTAGAAACAAATCAATTCACGAATGTGCTTTCCTCCACTACGTGCAGGAATCATATTTATTGTATATATTTATTATTTTTATTACTTATATACTGTTTATCTCAACTAGATTATAATCTTTAAAATATATCACTGCTGTCTCTACTTCTAAGATCTTCATTCACACTATGTGGCATGTAGTTGGTATTTCATTAATTGTGTTGATTGAATAATTCAGTATCCACAAGTGTTCAAAATATGCTTAAAATTTAACTCATTTTTATCTTGCCCTTAACTCTTCCATGTCCACATTTGTTCCTCTACTTTTTATTATATCACAGCTTATCCAACTAATTTCCCAATCCAGACATTTGGAAATCATCCTCTGACCTCCCTCATTTCATTCTCCATGAACCAACAATCATGTTCAGTCAACTCTGCCATTTAAATATTTCTTGGAGCTCTTCAGTGTGCTCTTTCCTGTAGCCAATTTCCTGGTCAGGTCTCCATCACCTCACCTGGATTACTGGAAAAGCATCATACCAGCTCTCCCGACTTTCATTTAACCCTCAGGTCCATTCTCCACATCTCTGAAACAGTATAAATCTTACTATGTCCTCCACAACATTAAACTTTCCATTGATTCTTCAGCAAAGTCTTCAGGGTAAAATTCTCTTTTTTATGATTTATGACACGTTCTTAATCTGGCCTAGAACTCTAGTTGGCAAATTAAACTAAGTTCAATTCTCTAACTTAGCAGATCTCTATCAGCTCTTGGATCTTTTTATGTACTTTTCCCTCCACCTGGAATATTCTCTTCACTATCCACTTCTACTCATCCTTTTTTTCTCAATTCAGAAGTCACTTCCTCTCAGCAATCTTCCTTCAATCATGGCATTGGTTAGGTACTCCTCCTAAACGCTTCCAAAGCTCCTTATGTATGTTGTAGTTCTGTAACCTATATGCAGGTCAGGAAGCAACAGTTAGAACTGGACATGGAACAACAGACTGGTTCCAAATAGGAAAAGGAATATGTCAAGGCTGTATATTGTCACTCTGCTCATTTAAATTCTATGCAGAGTACATCATGAGAAACACTGGGCTGGAAGAAGCACAAGCTGGAATCAAGATTGCTGGGAGAAATATCAATCACCTCAGATATGCAGATGACAACACCCTTATGGCAGAAAGTGAAGAGGAGCTAAAAAGCCTCTTGATGAAAGTGAAAAAGTTGGCTTAAAGCTCAACATTCAGAAAATGAAGATCATGGCATCTGGTCCCATCACTTCATGGGAAATAGATGGGGAAACAGTGGGAACAGTGTCAGACTTTATTTGGGGGGGCTCCAATATCACTGCAGATGGTGATTGCAGCCATGAAATTAAAAGATGCTTGCTCCTTGGAAGAAAAGTTATGACCAACCTAGATAGCATATTCAAAAGTAGAGACATTACTTTGCCAACAAAGGTCCGTCTAGTCAAGGCTATGGTTTTTCCTGTGGTCATGTATGGATGTGAGAGTTGGACTGTGAAGAAAGCTAAGCTCCAAAGAATTGATGCTTTTGAACTGCGGTGTTGGAGAAGACTCTTGAGAGTCCCCTGGACTGCAAGGAGATCCAACCAGTCCATTCTGAAGGAGATCAACCCTGGGATTTCTTTGGAGGGAATGATGCTAAAGCTGAAACTCCAGTACTTTGGCCACCTCATGTGAAGAGCTGACTCATTGGAAAAGACTGTGATGCTGGGAGGGATTGGGGGCAGGAGGAGAAGGGGACGACAGAGGATGAGATGGCTGGATGGCATCACTGACTCGATGGACGAGAGTCTGAGTGAACTCCGGGAGTTGGTGATGGACAGGGAGGCCTGGCGTGCTGCGATTCATGGGGTCGCAAAGAGTCGGACACGCCTGAGCAACTGAACTGAACCGAAACTTCCTTTGCAGCATTGCTTTTATCCCAAACCCAGAAGTAACAAACGTTTACAGGGTAGAGTCTTATGGTTCTTGTAATGAATGTATCCCTCTATTCCTCTCCACAGTCCCTTAGAAATAAAGAACAAAAAATGATGGGAAAAAGGGGTGCCTATTTGCTGAAGGAAAACAATCATTTCTACCAGAAGGCCTCCAGAAGTGGCAAGACAGATCATGGGCTAATGAAAAAAATGATGAGCACAATCCCTGTATTGCCTTTTTTTTTTAACATAAATTAGAATTTTATAAATCAATTTCTCAGAAAATTTGTAATCTAGGAACTCTCTGATATTATTTTGTTCTCCTTAGGAGTGAATCTCAAAGTATTTGTGTTTTGAATTTCTCTTGGGCATTTTTAATAACTAGCATTCATTTAAAATACTTAAGTGAATACCTGGGAAAGTGAGAAGTATAATTTTCATCTCTTCATGATTACTTAACAAGCATTATAGTAAGTTACAGCAAGTAAGAAGATAAATCATTCTAAAAAGTCAAAGTAGCATGACTTGTATCAAAAGATCTGATTAATTTTAAGTGAACAAACACAAACTAACCACTACAATTTCTGCAGCAAACAAAATCACATGCCTAGATTTAGAAGAAAAACTTACCAGTTTTCCCATTTGTGCCAAATATTTTGGCTATGAATGTTCAAGACAGAGGCAGAATGATCCTATGATGGCTTCTAGTCACATTCAAAAGGTATAGGAATAGATGAGATGAAAGAAAGCAAAAGGGGGCCTCATGGATAAAATCAAAGCCTAAATTGAAATCACATGGCATTTAACCACATCTCATCCTCTATCTAAAACGTCACTGTAAGTCTAATAATTTTTAAAGTAGCTTATGATTTTATTTCTTAGGGTATAATCATATAAGCTATATATGAAACACATATACAAAGATAAGCACAGCATGGAGGGTTTGTCATCTTCACTAAACATGCAGGCAGTCATTATATTTTAATCTACTCATTAGTAGACAGAAAACAAAATAGCTTCTCATGGAATTAATCTGCTAAATAAAGTCTCACAAAAAATAGCACTCTAAGAAACTGTATATGTGGTTGATCCTTTTGACCTCTATACATTGTTAAATACTGTATTATCTTTGGCAGTATTTATTCCCATTGTAGTTGCTTATATTTTCACCATTAAATCATTAATTGCAAATCCCTGAGCTCAAGAAATTCTCTTGAGAAATAGTATATAGCAAGTTATAAGCACACTGTGTCTCAAGTCAGGAAGATTACAAGCTCACTTTTAAAAATATTTCTACAGAAGTACATTCCATCAAGACAGTTAAGATAAGGTTGGCAGATTTAACACATAAAAATGCAGGATATCACTTAATGGGGATTTAAGTGACACATTATAAATGACAAATACTTTCTTTTAGTATAAATATGTCCTGTGCAATTTGGGGGGAAGTATATTGAAGATTAAAAAGTATTCATTATTTATCTGAGATTCGAATTTAAATGGGTCTCCTGAAAACAAAACATAACAAAACAACAAAAATAAATAAATGGATCTCCTGTATTTTATCTGGCAAACTTAGAACTAAAACTGAGCCAAGGATAACCTCCATCAGATGACTCAATTTCTCTGGTATAGATCGCCACATCTAAGATCATTACCCAAGAGAGAGGGTGGTCATACGTGACAACTGAAGATTAATTAAGAAATAATTATTGGTTGAACTGACAAGTCAATATTTCAATTCACCACCATAATAGCCATTTCAATCAATACAGATTTTTTTTAAGGAATTTTAAACAATTATGATTTTACAATCCTTTCTCTCTAGCAACCTAAAAACTCAATGGTGCTCATTTCATTTTCCTTGTGAGATTATCTCCCATTGACAACGTAAACTTTTGTTAAGTTAAAAATATAAACTTGAACTCTGTGAAAGTCAACATAAAAAGTAAGGCAGTATATTTTTAATGACAAAAAATTTGCTTGTATGTTTTAAATTTAATTAAAACTGAATTTACTATGTTGCCTCCCAAATCCGTTTTTCTCTTTTTCATCTCCCTGAATAATAGCATGGCCCTGTCTGATAGCCAAGTCAGAAATCTGAGTCATTCTCAATCCCCTTCATACAACCCACATATTAAAAAAAAAAATCAAAACACTTATCATTTACCATATTTACCAAGATAATCACATTAATTATTTACCATATCATTGTAATAAATTTTAACCTGCACTCTCTTGACTATCACAGCAACCCAATGAGATAGGAACTATCATGATTCACTCTACAGATAAGAAACTGAAGCATAAAGAGGATGAATGGCTTGTTCAGATTCAAACAGGTGAGGAGGAAGAGAACCAGGACTAAAATCTAGGTTCATTTTAATCATTATGTTAACGCCACATATCCAACTGGTCACCACGGTCTGTCAATTCTTCTTCCTAAATATTTTTCAAATCCTTTCTCCTCACCCCGTCCCACCTTAGTTTAGGCCCTCATTGGTCTTCTTAACTGGCCTACAATCTTCAGTTATTTGTTTCATAAAAAAAACTACCACAAGTTGGCTCCCTTAAACAACAGAAATTGATTGCCTCAGTTCTGGACAGCAAATGTGAAAAATTGCTGTAATAGCAGAGTCGGTTCTTCCTGAGGACTATGAGGGAACTATCTGTTCCAGGACTCTCTCCTTGACTTGGAGATGACCGTCTTCTCCCTGTGCCTCTTCACATCATCTTCCCTCTGTGAACATCTGTTTCTGTGTCCAAATTTCCCTTTTTTATGAGGACGCCAATCCTACTGGATTAGGGAACCACTTGACTCAGTATGTTTTCATCATAACTAATTACATTGGCAGTGACCTTCTATTTCCAAACAAGGTTACAATCTGAGGGGTTAGGAGTTAGAAAATCAACTATCTTTTTTGATAGAGGACACAGTTCAACTTATAACAGATCCCTTTTAACCTGTTCTTCACTCCCACCAAAGTGCTTTTGCTAACATTCAAATCTAATCCTGTCATTTCCTTATTTTCAAAGAGAAGACAGCCTCCAGAACAAAAGGCCAAATCTGGGAATGGGGAAATAACAGAATTTTTTACTATCCATTCTGTGCTTGCCACTCCGTCTTTATCTCTTGACTCCTCCTAGCCACTTTGTTCAGCCTTTGAACTTTAAAGTTCCAGATAAGACAATAAACCTGGTCATTGGACTGTGAACTTCTTGAGGGTATACATGGTATCTTAATCATCTTTATAGATACAGCCCTTGGCACAGAGCCTTTGGCAAGGCAGTGAAGTCTATACGTCTACTGCTGCTGCTGCTGCTGCTGCTGCTATGTCGCTTCAGTCGTGTCTGACTCTGTGCGACCCCATAGACAGGAGCCCACCAGGCTCCCCCGTCCCTGGGATTCTCCAGGCAAGAACACTGGAGTGGGTTGCCATACTTGTGTAAATGATGCTCACTACACCATAGGAAAAATGGACCATTCAGCCCAAGGAGAGAAAAAGAACCTCTTTGAGCCTGATGTGTACTATAGCAGCTAAGAGCAGAGAAAAGCATGGCATAAAATGTTTGTGGAATATATGCTGTAAAGTACATGTTGTTAAAATGCTAGGGTTCACAGTGAAGTCCACAAAAATACTTATAAAGGTTAAATATACATGTTGTCAAAGCACCTAGAATCACAATTTCGGACAAAATTAATATTTTATCTTTTTAATATAATCATAAAACTTTTAGCAGCCTTTGGGAACACTAAGCATAAGTCCAGTTGAAATAAACTTGACAGGTAAGATGTCATTTCTTGGTTCTATTCATTTGGTGTTGCCAAATAAATATCCTATACTATATTGATGCCATCGCCACCCTATTTGCCATGTAACATCATCTAACAAATAACTAAATAGCTCATGTTTAGTCTATTCTATAATACTGCAGGTTTTTAGGAAGATATTATGTATCATAAAACTGGGAAGTTCTTATTTTATGAACTGTTTGTTATATAGCAATCCCACTTGACAAGACTTAAATATGACCTATTCAACCCATTCATTTAATGAGTGGCATTAATGTCAAACATCAAGTAATCCTTTAGGCATCTGTATCTACCCCAGGAGTGACTCTAACTTGCCCTGCTTGGGTCAGGTGCACATTCCTGAGCCAATCACTGTGCCCAATGAGTTTGTGAATGGCAGCTTCACCAGAAGGCCAAGCTAGGGAAGACAGGTGGACAAAACATGAGGGAAAGACAGTGGAGCACATAGAAGAAACATAACGGAGAACCAGCAGCTCTACAACCATCTGGGTAGACTCCATTCCTCCCTCACAAAATCAAAAACAAGTCCAGTTGAGATTCTCTTTGGACCAATAAGAAACAACATAGAAATCTGCTTATCTAAATAATAAGCATTTTACTTTCTTTATGGAGGTGAACAGTGTTTGGCTGGAACAGAAAGTCTGTGTGACTCCTTCCAAACACATAGGACTTCAGTGCCTTCAGAAGAAAAACTGGGAGAATTTTCTCAAAAGTCAAAATGAGGCTTTGGCATTTCTTAAATCACAACACCAAGAATCAGCTGACGACTTTCTGCTCCCAATGACTATGAACAAGGTGAACTTTGATTCTTGTTCAAATATCTACTAATACCTGCCAGATAAAATCCAGACCCTTTAGCAGCTTTCAGTAAAAACATTGAGTGTGCCTCTGGCTTCATCTCCTCTACCCCATAAATGAGCCCTGATCTACAGCAATACAATGTCTATGAATCACCATGTACTTCCATGCTTTATACCATTAGTAATATTGGTGATCTTTATTAAGCACCTCCTATGTGCCAGGCACTATTCAGGTGCTGGAGACAGAGCAATGAACAAGACAAATCCTTGCCATCATGGAGCTTACATTCTAGTGTATGTCTTGGGGATGAGGGGTGAAGGTTGGTAATCATTATGTGACTAAATAAAGATCCTGGCTGGGGTAAGAGGTAACTTTAGAAAGGGTGGTCAGGAGGTGATCTGAACCACCTGAAAGAATCTCTATGAAAATATCTGTGCTTGGCACTGGGCCTGGGAATCACATACCTTTATCATGAATCCTCCCAGTGATTCTTGTTCAGACTACATAGCACAGACCTCAAATTCAAGCCTGACCAATTCCTCAGCCCCACTCTTAGTCTTTAAGTCCTTTAATTCTGATTGAAATGCTCTTTCTGACACTCTTAGACAGACCCTTTCTTCAGGTCAGTTCAAGGCCATTTCTTACTCAAAAAGGTATTCCCCCATTCTTGCTCAAGGCCTGGGACACTGACAATACTTAAGAATTGTTTATGGGAACAAACGCTGTTTGGCTACAGAATTAAATAGAATTGTTATGACTGCTCAAGACTCAATCCTGATGAGAGACGCTGCTACTGGGAATGTGGAAACAATCAAAGACCATGGGGAAAAAGATCCTGGGTCCTTCTCTGGAGATGAGTGGTGACATTAAGACTGGAGAGCTCTTTACTGTGCTCAAAAGTATACAAAGGTGGCCACTACTGAAAGTAAAAATGACTTTTTTTAAATAAATTTTTTTTTTAATTCGGCTATCCGGGTACTTTAAAGTTTTCTAAAACTAGCATCACCAAAAGGTTCAATGGGAATGACATTCTCCTCTTCCGCACCTAGAGTAGAAGTAATTTCCTGCCTTGAGCGTTTTGTTCCTACATATTTCCACATTGATGCAGATGCTTTGTCTATAGAACTATTTAATTAGCAAGACCTTTATTTTTTTCAGGAAAATCTCA
This sequence comes from Capra hircus, assembly GCF_001704415.2. Classification (NCBI taxonomy): domain Eukaryota; kingdom Metazoa; phylum Chordata; class Mammalia; order Artiodactyla; family Bovidae; genus Capra; species Capra hircus. The sequence goes on from NC_030808.1 coordinate 85,535,248, forward strand.
TGCTTAGGAAAAGGAACTTTTAAGTAGTGCTGGAAATTTTTATTTTTAAAAATGGGAGTTGAAGTGCATGGCATAGAGGATGTTGTAAAACAGGCAGTGCATCATTACCACCACCTACTCAATGCGATTTTAACTATAATCTCTGTATTTGGGTAGTTCATCTAATTAACAACCTGGTATTACTGTAAAGATGAGACTGTCATGTTATCTGAAGTGGTTTTTAACAGTCTTTAAGCGCCAACCACTCAATTTATTAACAGTTTATTCTACCTTAAGTGAAGGAAATTACATAATTACTGTGAGCCCAGAAATGAGAAGAAATATATACATATATTTTATCATTATATATAAAGAATGCCAAATGAAAGTTTTTAAATACAAGTAAAATTCCTTAACATGCATATTAATAGTTTGATGCCACTGGGTTTTTTGGGCGTGTAACCATCTTCCTTATATACTTTTATTTAACTTTTAGCTTGATGTGATCTAAAAAAAATAGTACAAAAGAAGAACAAAACATATTTTGAAAGCATAATAAGAAGTGGTTTAAAATGTGTACCTTAAAATCAGATTGGCTGGCTTCGAATCCTGGCTCTACCACTTACCAGTGCAAAGAACTTAAGTCTTGGTCTTTCTGTGCACCTTTTCTCACCTCTAAGATAGAGATCTTAATAATAATAATAGGGCTCAACTACGGGGTTGCTGTGAGAATTAATGATTTAATACATGTAAAGCACCAGAACACTCAGAAAATATTAACTATCATTCATCTGGTCAAGCCCTCACTGTAATAACGTACTTCCCCAAGGTAATATTTTACAGGATGATTTCCCTACCTTTCCAAGCATTAGGAGCTTTTCTCTAACTCTAAAAATTTCTCAGAACATATCCTGATAGCAGTTTTATATTTTTATCCACTTCATGAGAATGTGAAAATCATAAAATTTATTCTGGATTTATACATAATTTTAAACAAATGAGTATTTTTCTCTACCCTAAGGTACTCAGAGGTGGCCTTGGATGATCTTGTAGCATGAAAGGGTTAAATGGTCTAAGTTGGGGAAGAAAGGTCATCATGATAGAGCTTCACAATTTGACATTTACCATCTTCTCCCATCTGAACAGGTTATTTCAACTAGCTATATTTTGATTGATTTGACAGGGAAAGGTTGCTTATTATCATTGACTATTTATTCATTCATTCATTTATTTAATAAAGTGTTATTAAAGCTGACTACATATTGGGCAGTATGTTTATAGCCAAGAGAATGTCTCTCAAGTGTCAGAGGTCTACATTTTTTTCACTGACAAGATGAGGAAATGGGTGCCCCGGGCTCAGTAGAGAAGAAAACAGGGAAATGAGTAAGGGTAAAAGAAAAAGGCAGACTCAGTTCCTCTGATTCTCAATTCAATGATCATTCTAAAACTTGAACCTGTTTCATAATGTAATAAACTCACCCCCAGCAATGGGGAAGGATATTTGTCCTTGAATGCCAATTCTCAGCATAGCATCTAGAATGGAGTTGGTATTTAATAGTGAATGAATGATGTATGTATGTACAGATGAATTAATGAATAGGTGAATAGATGGATGGATGGATGGGCCTTTGGGAATGGTTAAAGATTTCTTAGTTTTAATCTCCCCAATTTTTTCTTCAGATTAAAAAAAAAGTGCTTTAATGCCAGTTCTCCTGGGAAATGTAGAAAGATACTTTAAAATTTTTTGGAAGATTAAAAAGGAAGATACATAGTGGAATGAAGGGAATGAATGGATAAATGACATATCCCCTCAGGCAGTTTACTCAGAGAAGTCTGGTTACCAAGATTGACATTAAAATCTTATAAGTGTCCACTGCCCAAATCTCTGCTTTTTTTTCCCCTCTTTACCAGCATCTCATCTCCTCATTTTAAAATTATGTATTTTTTTCTCTTAATTTAACCAGTTAGTGACCCACACAAAATTATAAAAACTACTTCAACATCATGAATACTCTCGAGTAATCCTTAAAATCACTTGATTGAGCTCCTGGAAATGATATCAGGTGTGTGTCTGTGTGAGTTTGTGTACACCTATATATGTGTATATAAATTTTCATAAATAATTCTCAAAGAACAACCTGTTCTTTTTTCCAATGAATGCTATACTTCTATTCTCTTTAGGACTTAGGTCTGTATTTGTCTGGGATGCAGGGACACCAAATTGAGAACTGACATCCACCAAGTAAATGTGGGAGCAGGAGCAGGCTCAGAGTCAGAGTGCTCCATAGAGATTAAAAAGGCCACTGGCCTGGGAATTATGAGTCAAGAGCCCTACCAGTCACATTCAGGAAGCCATTTAGGAAAACTTGTAAGCAGGCAGGTAACGGGACCCGATTTACATCTTCAGAAGTAAAGAAGTAAATAATTTTGTATGCCAAGTGAAATGGTGATCAGGGGTCACAAAAAGCAGAAGGCAACTATAATATGTAACTTAGGACAAAATTGAAAGAAATTTAAGTACTTTTTCCAGTAAACGTCAACAATTATTGAACCATCTTAATGTAATTCCAGTTTTTCATTTTACTTTGAGGTAAAAGCCTTAAATGTCTCATACTTTGGATTCCAGCATCAAGTAACCACAGAACCAGGCACGTCCATATCTTTCTGTTGTTTTTGATCACGTGTTTCAAGGTCTTGGAGAGTCTTGACATCTATAGCCTTTAGAGCTCTCCTAATAGTTATCAGAGAGAAAACATTGCTTTGTCCTCTTACTCTTCTATTGAGTTTAAGCTCATTGTATCTTCCTGTTTCAAAGCAGAACTACTTAGTACAGACTGAATGTTTTTTTAATTGGACTACAGTTGATTTCCAATGATGCGTTCCCTTCATGTGTATAACAAAGCTACTCAGTTACATATATACCCACTCTTTTTTAGATTCTTTTCTCATATAAGCCATAAGAGAGTATTGGGTAGACTGAATGCCTGTGTTCTCCCAAAATTCATTTGTTAAAAATCCTAACCCCCAATGTGACAGTATTAAGAAGTAGGGCCTCTGTGAGGAGAAGAGGTCCTAAGGGTGGAGCCCTTATGAATGATATGAGTGCCTTTTAAAGTGACCCCAGAGAGCTCTCTGCCACCTTCTGCCATATGAGGACACAATAAGAAGGTGCCTGTCTATGAATCAGGAAGCATGGCCTCCCCAGAAATCACATCTGCCAGTACCTTGATCTTGTACTTTCCAGCCTCCAGAACCACAAGAAATAGATTCCTGGTGTTTATAAGCACCCTGCCTATGGTGTTCTCTTATAGCAGCCTGACCAGACTAACGTAGTACTTGCATGGAGCTTTGTTGCTTCATTATTTCTTTCCCTCCAGCAGTCTGTCATGATACCATCAGCCCTGTACTTCCACCCTACTAGACCTCTATGATGGAACTCCCACACTCTGCCCAGCACACCACCTCCCCTCAGTCCACACAGCCTCCAGTCTGCTCCAATCCTCAGCATTTCTCTTCATTGGTGCTGCAAGAACCTCCTGACATGTCTAATGCACTGTGGGAGAGACAGCTGAAAGACTGCTTTCAAATACTAAAAACAGAAAACAATACCTTGTTGTCTTGTTGGACCAAAAAGAAATCACTTTGATCAGTGAATTCTCCATTGCCCAGTGGGTCATGTCTTAATGTTAAGAATCACAAGAGACTTCAAATGTTTTTTAAAAATACAAATCTGTAACAAATTTTAATATAAAGAAATAGCATATTTTAAAGACTATAAAGTCATGTGGATTAAGTAAAAGAATATATATTTTAAAAAAGAACACAGTGTTAACTGTACTTATTTCTGTTTGCTAGGATCATGATTTCTCTCTCTATATATAATTTCTCTAATTTCCAAGTTTTCTACAATGAGCATACCTTTGATATTGTAGATAGTTATATTTTTAAAAGTAAATTGATATCTTATATAAACTTTTAAGTTAACTTTTATGATTTATAATATATTGTATGTTCTTTTATATTCTATTTTTAACTAAAAACTCTGTGTGTGTACATGAGTACCTGAGCTTAATTTCTACCATAAGCATTAACTAATGAAATACTAGGAAAATGAGAACCAAATAATCAGTGATTCCTTAAAATAGATTCTTATTTCCCTAAGCAGAGAAAGCAATGGCACCCCACTCCAGTACTCTTGCCTGGAAAATCCCATGGATGGAGGAGCCTGGTAGGCTGCAGTCCATGGGGTCGCTACTAGTCGGACACGACTGAGCGACTTCACTTTCACGTTTCACTTTCATGCATTGGAGAAGGAAATGGCAACCCACTCCAGTGTTCTTGCCTGGAGAATCCCAGGGATGGGGAAGCCTGGTGGGCTGCCGTCTATGGGGTCACACAGAGTCGGACACGACTGAAGCAACTTAGCAGTAGCAGCAGCAGTATTTCCCTAAGACAGATTCTTAGTTTCTCTTGTATTCTTAGGTTAAGTTTATCAGACTCCTCCGTAGTTTCAAAAACAGACCAAAAAATTGTCTTTCTACTATATGCCTATATAAATGCCTCCTGTACATTACCTCATTTAAATTTTTCTCAATATTAATAATAACTATTCCTATGGTAGTTAAGAGCCATTAAGAATCCAAAGCTTTGTTGAAATCCCATTTCTACTACTTACTAGCTCACTGTCTCAGGTGAAGGACTTAATCTCTCAGCCTCAGTTCTTTCCTCTGTAAAATGGGGATAAAATAACAGTACCTGTCCTACTGGCTTACGGAAAGATACAGTGAAATACCCTTAAAGCACTTAGCACAGTGCCTCACACATACTAACCACTGGATTCTTTTTTTTTTTTTTGCTGGTATTTGCTATTATCCCATCTTAGAGATGGCAATGGCACCCCACTCCAGTACTTTTGCCTGGAAAGTCCCATGGACCGAGGAGCCTGGTGGGCTGCAGTCTGTGGGGTCACTAGAGTCAGACATGACTGAGCGACTTCACTTTCACTTTTCACTTTCATGCATTGGAGAAGGAAATGGCAACCCACTCCATTGTTCTTGCCTGGAGAATCCCAGGGATGGGGTAGCCTGGTGGGCTGCCGTCTATGGGGTCACACAGAGTCGGACATGACTGAAGCGACTTAGCCGCAGCAGCATCTTAGAGATGATAAAATAGAGGTTAGGAAGGTTAGTCACAGTTTCATTCCAGGATTCTCTGACTTCAAATCCATTGTAAACTCTGAATCATGTTACAGTTATACAAGTTACAGTCTAAATGACTCCAAAGCCTCAAATGGAACCATTCTAACATGTCACAAACTGAACTTTAAGGTAGTTCTTAGTCCTTCCCTAACCCTAACCCTAAATGTAATATGCTATGAGATTATAATGCTGAGTTTGTAGCTCCTGAGTTTTCTCTTTATCCAGAAGAGCATTTGATTTTGTTAAGAATCTTGCCTTAAACGTATAAATATATGGTTCTGCTTAATAAGCAAAATCAAGGAAACAGCACTAGGGATCCTGGGATCATCACCCTGAACAATAGCCAGTCACCCCACAGGACTGTACCCGAACGCTGTAGACATGCTGAAGCTGGCTTAACTTAAAAGCCCACAAAATGCAGGAAAAGGGATGTTTTCCTTTTTTGTGTGACTTGCCAATGAGAATTTTGTTATTCTCCTATATAACAGTCCACTTTGTGTAGAGGTTAAGAACAAAGGATTTGAGAACAGGCTTATGGACACAGCGGGGACAGGAGAGCGTGGGATGAATAGAGAGAGCAGCATTGAAATGTAAACATTAGATATGTAAAATAGATAACTAATGGAAAGTTGCTGTATAACACAGGGAGCTCAACCTGGTGCTCTGTGACAACCTAGAGGGGTGGGTTGGGGTGGGAGGTGGGAGTGAGGTGTAAGAAGGAGGGAACATATGTGTACCTATGGCTGATCCATGTTGATGTGTGGCAGAAACCAACACACAATTGTAAAGCAATTATCTTCCAATTAAAAATAAATTAATTTTTTAAAAAAGAACAAAAGGCTTTGGGACTCGAAAAGACCCAAATCCAGGCCCCTTCTCCATTCTTTCTGGCTATAGGATCCTGGAACATGTTAAATGCTTTGAATCTGTTCCTGTATCAGTGTCATAGGAGGACACCATACCCCACCTCCTAGGAAAGAGGAGAAGGAGAAATCTACCAAGAGAACATGTTTGACACACCTAGCACAGTCCAGGTAAAGAATCGGCCTTAATCAACCCTAGCAGTTTTATTAAAAAGAGTGTGTTTTCAGATGTGAGGGAAAAAAAAAAAACAAGACTTCCTATTTTAGGCAACATGTTCTAGAAGAAAGAAGTGAGTCAGGAGATGTGGCTCCTATTTTGGGCTCAAGAACTCTAGTCAGAGAAACCAGCAATTTTCCCCGAGAGTTTGTGAGTTGATTGTAATATGAATAAAGTAATATTTTTACTTACCTACCTGGATGTATGTAATATAACTTTGTCCTCCTAAGAATGAACTGTGTAATATGTAATTTTTCCCATCATGCAGACATTTTTCATTGAGAACGGGATCAGAGAGAATGCTGAACCACTTTCTGTTGTGCATTTCTCTTTAAACTCTATATGCACATGTCAAATTGTCAACAGCCAAATCTAGTCTACAGATGCAGAGTAAACCCTGCTTTAGAAGCTATGAAAGCTATGCAGAGATGCTCTTAGCCACCAGGAAACAGCAAAACTTTGAAATCAGCAAAAATAACTCCTGAAAAATTCCTCCCGTCAGTACCTTAACACCCTGCTTCCCTTTCCCTGTGCTGTGCATACTAAAAAGAAGAGGGGGGCAGAAATAATGAGTTTTCTGGATTTCCTTTTGAGAATATACTCAGAAATGGCTGTTCTGGGGCCTAATGAGATATTCTTTGCAGGCTGAATAATATGAATTCAAATCTAACTCACCTATTAAAGCATAATTTCAAGGAACCAATAATATTACTACTACTCTTCCCTTTCTCATACTTATTCCAGACTAATGCTTTTGCTGAATAATTTGAAAGCTTTTCCGAAACTTTAGTTTTATAACAATCTTATACAGTAACCATAAAAATTAGAAATTTATTATACTGTTAGGGAAGATCCCCGAGAGACATCAGAATTAAAATATTAGTCTTTAATTTGACTTTTCAAGATTCCACATTCTTTCCTACAAAATTATAACAGTTCTACCCCTGAAAACGGAAGCTCTTTGTCATGTCATCATTTCAGAGTATACACTGTGCTGCTTCTGTTCACTCAGCTGACTAATATTTCTTTTTTTCTTTTTCTTTTTACTTTATTTTACTTTACAATACTGTATAGGTTTTGCCATACAAACTCGTGAATGCATCAACAGGAACAGAAAATAGTACTAGGAGACTGATATTAACAACAACAACAACAAAATACAAAATAATAATTGAGAAGTCTGAACATAACCTGCTCTTTTCTCAAGGAACCACCAGCAGCAAGCTGCATAAACGATGTATCTGTCATTTTATATTTGCCTACAGTGACACCTGCTGGAAAACCCTGTTGAAGCTATACATGAAACAAATTTTAAAATAAAATAAAAGCTAAGCTTTGAAAACATCAGCCATATGTTATTATTATTTTACTAAAAACATATTGCTTACACTTCTATTTAATTTCTTATTCCACTTTTGAATTTTCTTTTTTTTGTACAAACTGAGAGATAAAGATTCAATTCCACTTGATGAAATAATTATTTTACCGGTATGAGAGAGCTGGAATTAACTCTTCATGATACAAACTATTTTAAAATGGAAGCATTTTTAGACAGTTTAAATGCATTAAACTGTAAAACTGTAAAAATTTACATACCAACTGCAACATGATGGTAAGTGATTTTAAAAATCTTGCTTAAGACTGAATATCAGATGTTTAATACTTTGAAAATATTTAATAGCTAGCACTTTCCTCAGCAGCATTAATGCACAAAACCATGTTATGTTTGGGGTTTTCAGGTTGCTTTTTAGCATGCACTAGAGGTCAGCCATACTATGCATTAAGCAACCAATACGGATCTTATGCAAGTTACCTTTGATTTAAACACACTTCACATACTAAAGGATCCCATCTGTCAATGACACAGAGGTTTTACACACCTAAGTCTCAGTGTTATTAACATAACTCACTCACAAAAATTCTGGCTCATTATAAAGGTGCAAGTTTTTACATGAAAATGGATCTTTTATAAAGTCAGCCTCACCCAGGATTTGGTATCTTACTCTTTTCACCATGGGACACATCTGCAAATCAATATCTGTATTCTTGAGTTCAGTCACTTCAGTCTTTCCACAATAATTTCAGTATGGTCTGTAAGCTACTGGTGGCAATTTCTTCCATTAAATGTTTTTTCAAAATATAAAAACTATCATCAGAGTTCCTTTTTAATGCATCTATATGGGATTTTTAATAAAGCAAACTTCTGTAAGGACTGGTTCCAGTTCATTTTTTGTAACTATACCTCGACTTCTATAAGAACTACTCCTAGCATTAGAGAAGATTTGAAACTTCAAAACAAAGGCCTGATAGCTTCATGCCAACCACAAAGCTGATTCTCCATTTTACCATCTCTGTCCTTATGAGAGGAAAGGAATCTCTGCTTAAAGGTAAAAATACACAGGGAAACAAATTTTCTCTGATGTCTTACTTTAACCTCTATATTAATCCACAGTTTCATTCCTTCAGCACTAAAGACCATGTCTCATAAACTAAAATAAAGATACGAAGCATTTGTGGAGGTGATATAGCCCACATGTCATTCTATATATGAGAAAACTTTGGCCAATAGAGGTGATAAGGTATATGAGAAACACTTGCTGAATTAGCTTGATATTCTCAGTGCTGTATTACAACCTCTGAAGCTAAGCAAAACCATTAACCTTCATTTGATTGCTGTCCTTCACATCCTGAAGCGAGCTTCCCAGGTGGTACTAGTAGTAAAGAATCCGCCTGTCAATGTAAGAGGCATAAGAGACAAGGGTTTGATCCCTGGGTCAGGAAGGTCCTCTGGAGGAGGGCATGGCAACCCACTCCAGTATTCTTGCCAGGAGCATCTCATGGACAAAGGAGCCTGGTGGGCTACAGTTCATGGGGTCACAACGAGTCAGACACAGCTGAAGTGACTTAGGTTGCACACACATCCTGAAGTGGTTACACCTATCTTTAAAAAAGAGTTTTCTTAAGACAGTTTTTTTTCTAAATGCCCATATAAGTTTTGTCTATATACTTTTAAATAGTTAAAAGTATCTCAAAGATTTTTCTCAGTTCCTAGGACTGAACTTCCTAAGCAGTACAGTGAATTTCTCTAACCTTTAAACTCCACCCCTAATTAATTCATATTATAGGTGAGGGGAGACTGAGGTAAGATATAGAAAAGAGAAACCTGACAGTCCCAAGAATCAGAAAAGATATTCAGAAAGACTTGGATTTCTTACCATACGGAGGAGAGAGTTCAGAAAAATGGATTTAAGTAAACCAAATAAAGCTGGAGCTCTTGTGGACATTAAGTTCTGAACTTGACATATACACTTAGATTTACATTTGTTTTCATTCTATATTTCTGCTAATATTGCTTTTATAAATTTCAGGTTGGATACCAAATACAATACTCAATTTAATAGCAGATTTAAAAGCACTCAGATCATTAGAAAACTATATAAATCAATTATCGCATGTTTTCTCATGCTTTTGGAGAAGGCAATGGCACCCCACGCCAGTACTCTTGCCTGCAAAATCCCATGGATGGAGGAGCCTGGTGGGCTGTGGTCCATGGGGTCACTAAGAGTCAGACACGACTGAGCGACTTCCCTTTCACTTTTCACTTTCATGCATTGGAGAAGGAAATGGCAACCCACTCCAGTGTTCTTGCCTGGAGAATCCCAGGGACAGGGGAGCCTGGTGGGCTTCTGTCTATGGGGTTGCAGAGAGTCGGACACGACTATAGTGACTTAGCAGCAGCAGCAGCATTCATGCTTTAGCTTGTATTCAGTCATGTATGATTCTTTGCAGCCTTATGCACTGTAGCCCACCAGGCTTCTCTGTCCATGGGATTTCCCAGGCAAGAATACTGCACTGGTTGCCATTTCCTACTCCAGGGGCTCTTTCCAATCCAGCAACTGAACCTGCATCTCTTGTGTCTCCTGTATTGACAGGCAGATTCTTTACCACTAGCACCACCTGGGAAACCTCAATCATGTTTTAAATAGTCCTCGATGGCATCTAGATAGATTAAGAGGAGGCACAGGTTCCTGGATGTTTTCTCAAATATTTTAATCTTGCGTTATCATTGTTATGACAGTTCAAATTAAAATCACCTGAGTATCTTCTGAATGACCTGCTAGAACTGAGAACTGTAATGTAATTTCAGTGACCATGTTTCTTTCAAGTAACTCTACTGCAGTATTACAGTCTGACTGAAAGAAAGATTAAGGGCAGACCCAATGTGTAAATGAGGAATTTGCACCATGTCTTGTGAAGAACAAGTCACATAATGGTAATCAGTGTCCAGACTAAGATTTTTCAATAGGTTCTATAGAGAAAAGTAGCAGGGAAATTGAGTCTTTCCACAATGGTGTAGATAGCTGTAAGAGTTTTCTGTCTTGTAAGTCTTCCTTTTGGTAGTTTTGATAAGACTACAAGTCATGAGAGCTACCATCTTCTTTTCTTGGAGTTAGACATAAGATCTGAGCTGACTGATCAAAAGATTCAGTTATTGGTTCAGAGGAGCATGTGATCTAAACAAGCCAATTAAAGTCCTTTTTGGTTGGTGGTTATGGATACTGGGAAGGAACTGGAGGGTCTTTTTTCCGGGACAACCTTGATCTGTAAAGATGACTTTGGCTTGGAGCTGCCTATGGGCCAACTTCGCTATGATATGAACTGAGAGGGATAGTCTGAGAATGAAGTTCTCATGGAAGAAACTAAGGGCAAAAGTAGAGACAGAACTTAAATAAAAGAACTAAAACCCCTGGGTCTACCCATCTGTTACATACTGGTTTCAACATTCCAGATTATGTGTGTGTGATCCATTATATTTCCCAAAGTTATTTTTTGTTATTATCTTGCTTAGGTTAGTTTTAACTGAGTTTCTGTCCCTGTAATCAAAAGGGTCTTGATCAATATGTCTGGCACACAATAGCACATTCATATGTAATGGAAAAGAAGCTGAGTGTTGCAATAGGCAGTACCATATTCACACTCTTAAGTGGCCATTTCATTGCAGAAAAATTTTCATTTCAGAGAAATCATTAGCAATATTAAACTGATTTTGTTAATACAAATTGTATCGGGTTTGTAGTTTATTTATACTTAGTATGTATAATTGCTTTTACAGTTTTATAAAAACTATCCTCCAAGCTAGGCTTCACAGTATGGGAACCAAGAACTTCCAGATGTACAAACTGGATTTAGAAAAGGTAGAGGAATCAGAGATCAAACTGCCAACATCCACTGGATCATAGAAAAAGCTAGAGAATTCCATAAAAACATCTACTTCTGCTTCACTGACTATGCTATAGCTTTTGATTGTGTGGATCACCTCAAATTGTGGAAAATAGTATATCGCCTTACCTGCCTCCTGAGAAACCTATATGCAGGTTAAGAAGCAACAGTTAGAACCGGACATGGAACAATGGACTGGTTCAAAATTGGAAAAGGAACACATCAAGGCTGAATATTGTCACCCTGCTTATTTAACTTATATGCAGAGCACATCATGTGAAGCTCAAGCTGGAATCAAGATTGCCAGGAGAAATATCAATAATCTCAGATGTGCAGATGACACCACCCTAATGGCAGAAAGCGAAGAAGAATGAAAGAGCCTCTTGATGAAGGTGAAAGAGGAGAGTGAAAAAGCTGGCTTAAAACTCAACATTCAAAAAACAAAGATCATGGCATCCAGTCCCATCACTTCATGGCAAATACCTGGGGGACTGAGCTACTGAAAAGCAACAACAAATAAGTGTAAAATTTATATTATATATAGTTTTATGTTTTCTCATATTTAAGTAATAACATAAATCATTTAAGTCAACACAGGGAGTCTACAATAATTTTCTCCCTTATAAGTGGTCTGTCCTGAAATCAAGATTGAGAACATATTCTATTGGCGAGTCTAGGAAAAATAGGAACTCTCATATACTACTGGTAGGAATGCAAAATGTACAATTACATACATAGGGCAATTTCCCTGTGCCTTTAACCATTGAGATTTATGCCAGATATACCTTTTAGAATCTATACCAAAGATATAAACAAGCAAAACATAAAATTTCTATGTACAAAGGTGTTTATCACAGCACTATTTGCAATAGAAAAAGACTGGATACAGACAAAATGTCCATGAACAGGGGACTGGCTGAATATACTATGGCATCACTACACACTAGAGTATCATGCAGCTGTAAAAAGGAATAAGCAGGATCTCTACATACTAATAGGAGAAAGCAATGGCACCCCACTCCAGTTCTCTTGCCTGGAAAATCCCAGGGACGCAGGAGCCTGGTGGGCTGCAGTCTATGCGGTCGCAAAGAGCCAGACACAACTGAGCGACTTCACTTTCATGCGTTGGAGAAGGAAATGGCAACCCACTCCAGTGTTCTTGCCTGGAGAATCCCAGAGACGCGGGAGCCCGGTGGGCTGCCGTCTATGGGGTCGCACAGAGTCGGACACGACTGAAGTGACTTAGCAGCAGCAGCAACAAAGGGAAATACTACTGTGAAAAAAATTTTCCTTATATTTTTAAGAAGAAATAATATAGGGCCAAACCAAACACTAATAAAAACTGGTTTCTGTGGGGAAGATAAGAGGAAACGTGGAGGGGGCAGGGATGAAAATATTTGTTTACTGTATCTTTTTACATAGGTTGAGTTTGGAATTATGTCAATATTTTACATAATTAAAAATCAAAACAGAAAATAACATTTCTTAAGAATAAAATAAATGAAAACAAATAAACTGAACTGTACATCAAACTGGTGGCATAACTACATAGAGAAATACCTCAAATAACTTCAAAACAGAATATTGATTATAAATCTCTCATGGAATATAAGGACAAAAACTCTCAAAGATAAATTATATTTGTTAGTCTTACTGTTAGTACTAATATTGGTGTCATTATTAGTGTAGCTATTATAGGTATATCATAGCATAAAGCAAATAAGTGATTATTCTAATATTGTGAAGAGCAAGATTTTTAGTAGAGAAAAATACAAGCATAAAATATAAAAATTAGGCAAAAATCCATAGTTTTCCATTTAAATTATAATAGCATAAACACATTATGTTTTTCTCTAATTACCATTTCCAAAAAAAGGAACCAGGGATACTAGGGAAAATGGCTGATTCTAAGTGGAGCAAGAAATGTATGTGAGTTTCCAGTATCTGTTGTGACAAAAAAATAGAAATTTATCAAAGATTAATCTGCTTTACTGACTATGCCAAAGCCTTTGACTGTGTGGATCACAATCAACTGTGCAAAATTCTGAAAGAGATGGGAATACCAGACCACCTGACCTGCCTCTTGAGAAACCTATATGCAGGTCAGGAAGCAAAAGTTAGAACTGGACATGGAACAACAGACTGGTTCCAAATAGGAAAAGGAGTACATCAAGGCTGTATATTGTCACCCTGCTTATTTAACTTATATGCAGAGTATATCATGAGAAACGCTGGGCTGGAAGAAGCACAAGCTAGAATCAAGACTGCTGGGAGAAATATCAATAATCTCAGATATGCAGATGACACCACCCTTATGGCAGAAAGTGAAGAGGAGCTAAAAAGCCTCTTGATGAAAGTGAAAGGGGAGAGTGAAAGAGTTGGCTTAAAGCTCAACATTCACAAAACGAAGATCATGGCATCTGGTCCCATCACTTCATGGGAAATAGATGGGGAAACAGTGGAAACAGTGTCAGACTTTATTTTTTTGGGCTCCAAAATCACTGCAGATGGTGAATGCAGCCATGAAATTAAAAGGCGCTTACTCCTTGGAAGGAAAGTTATGACCAACCTAGACAGCATATTTGAAAGCAGAGACATTACTTTGCCAACAAAGGTCCGTCTAGTCAAGGTTATGGTTTTTCCAGTGGTCATGTATGGATGTGAGATTTGGACTGTGAAGAAAGCTGAGCCCCGAAGAACTGATGCTTTTGATGGTGTTGGAGAAGACTCTTGAAGTCCCTTGGACTGCAAGGAGATCCAACCAGTCCATTCTGAAGGAGATCAGCCCTGGGTGTTCTTTGGAAGGAATGATGCAAAAGCTGAAACTCCAGTACTTTGGCCACCTCATGTGAAGAGTTGACTCATCAGAAAAGACTCTGATGCTGGGAAGGGTTGGGGGCAGGAGGAGAAGAGGATGACAGAGGATGAGATGGCTGGATGGCATCACCGACTCAATGGACGTGAGTCTGAGTGAACTCCGGGAGTTGGTGATGGACAGGGAGGCCTGGCATGCTGCGATTCATGGGGTCGCAAAGAGTCAGACACGACTGAGCGACTGTACTGAACTGAATATGGTTATATTGGAAGAATAAAGGAGTTAACTTAAAGGGCTCTCACTGGCCTTAAAAGAGTCAGTTTGAGCATCAAAAAGAATAATGATTATACCTGAGTTAATTTGATATAGACACACACACAAGTTCATAATGATACTAAAAATGTTTCATTGGCACCATTGGAGGTTGCTAGAGTACCAATCCATTACCATGAAAACTGATAATTTAGATTAAGGAGTCAAACAAGTATCTTGCCCTACCTGTGCAAACTGTAGTTCAGGGCCAGTGAATGCAATTTATTTACAGAAGAATTCCAGCTAATGCAAAACAAATGGTCATATTACAAAATCACCATTTTCTAACTCTTAACAAAATAATTGACCTAGACAATGAATATTAATGCTTGATAAACTATTAACAAAATACTGATGGGAACATTTATAATGGAAGGATCTGGCCAACATACCACCACAACCACTATAGAAACTAGTAGAAAAACCAAATATAATGTGATTCACGGTGCAAGACAACAGAAAGTAAAAAAAAACTTTTCTTCAAAAAACAAAGTGAAACTGAATTTAATTAAGCTAAATTTAATCACCGATTTATAATCGGTACAATGGACATGGGAACAATATCAAGAACATAAACAACAACATAAAGATGCAGTCAGCCAGATGCAAAATGCAGGAAATTCTACTGAGCAAATGGCCCAGTGTCCCCAACTGTTTTATGGCATGCAAGATGAGGGTGGAGAGAGAGGAAGAATCGGGAGAAAATGTTACAAAATAAGTGAGATTTAAGACACAAAACAACCAAATGTAACATGAATAGGCAGTTTGGATGCTAATTTGAACAAATAAATATAAGACATTTTTGAAGTAATCAGGAAAATGGACAGGATATTAGAGAATACTGTTACTATTAATTTTATTAAGGATGATAATATCATTGTTATAGTTTTAAAACCCTTATTATTGGAGATACATACTGAAAAATCTAGAATTGAAACTCTAGAATGCTTGATTCTTTAAATATTCATACAAACAACAATAATGTTGAGGAAATAGGTGAAATTAAATTGGCAAAATGTTGAAAATTATTGAAGCTATGTAATGCATATATAATTGTTAATTGTAGTATACTTTGTGTTTGACATTTCTCATAACAAAAAATTTAGTAAAATAATTATTATATGATTAAAATAAGGATCCTATACTTTATTCAATTTTCAGAAACTTTTAAAAATTATATTCATTTTTAATTGATTGTTTTACAATACTGGTTTGATTTCTGCCATACACCAACATGAATTAGTTATGGTGTACATATGTCCCCTCCCTCATGAACCTCCTTCCCACCTGCCACCATTTCCTACCCACTCTAGGTTGTTACAGAGTCCTGGTTTGAGTTCCTTGAGTCACATAGCAAATTTCCATTGGCTGTTTTACATATTGTAGTGTATATGGTTCCTTGCTACTCTCTCCACTCATTTCACCCTCTCCTTCCCTTCCTCTCCCCCGCCCTTGTCCATAAGTCTGCTCTCCATGTCTGCATCTCCACTGCTGCCCTGTCAACAGGTTCATCAGTACCACCTTTCTAGAATCCACGTATATCTATTAACATACGTGATTTGCTTTTCTCTTTCTGACTGACTTACTTTGCATAATAGGCTCTAGGTTCATCCACTTCATTAGAACTGACTTGAATGTGTTCCTTTTTATGGCTGAGTAGCTTCCCTGATAGCTCAGTTGGTAAAGAATCCGCTTGCAATGCAGGACATCCCAGTTTGATTCCTGGGTCAGGAAGATCCCCTGGAGAAAGGATAGGCTACCCACTCCAGTATTCTTGGACTTCCCTTGTGGCTCAGCTAGTAAAGAACCCACCTGCAATACAGGAGACCTGGGTTTGATCCCTGAGTCAGGAAGATTCACTGGAGAAGGGAAAGGCTACCCACTCCAGTGTTCTGGCCTGGAGAATTCATGGACTATATAGTCCATGGGGTCGCAAAGAGTCGGACACGACTAAGCACCTTTCACTTTCACAGTGTTCCATTGTACCACATTTTCTCTATCCATTCATCTGTCCATGGACAACTCTTGATGCTGTAAAGCCTCTTGATATAAATTAAATCAACATCTAGCAATATTAGTGACGGTCCATAGGGAAATGTACCACTATCTTCCAATTTCCTCAAGCAAATTTCTTTCCCTGTCTCTGAATCCACTGTTAGGTTCTATAATTATTTCATCTATTATATTTATTATACCTACCTTATTATGTCAAGAATAAAAGCACGGATTTTTAGATTCAGAAACACTTTGTTTCAACCCCAGACCTTACTAATTATCCATATAACCTCAGGAAAAAAATAATTAAACTTTCTAAGCTTTAGTTTTTCTCATCTGTAAAATGAGCAGAGTATTATCTGTTTTCTTTCAATCTAAAATACTTAATATCTGAATAAGAATCCTCCATATCACATTCCTTTTGTTATTCTCTCTCTAAATGGCAGTAAAATTTACCTTTATCAATTGTCATTGTATAAACTCTTTCCAGAACAAAAAATCCAACTTTCTTCTAATATTTACTCAAAATTCAAAATTCAGAATGGCACTGTTCTCTGCCAATTAGCTCCTCTTTTCTTGTGTTTTTTCTTTATAGTTTATCTATCTATGTTATTGAAGTATATTTACTATGTTGTGGTCATTTCTGGCATATAACAAAGTAATTCAGGTATATATACACACACACACACGTATATACATACATATACACACATATTCTTTGCAGCCAAAGATGGAGAAGCTCTATACAGTTGCAAAAACCAGACCGGGAGCCGACTGTGGCTCAGATCATGAGTTTCTTATAGCCAAATTCAGACTTAAATTGAAGAAAGTAGAGAAAACCACTAGACCATTCAGGTATGACCTAAATCAAATCCCGTATGATTATACAGTGGAAGTGAGAAATAGATTTAAGGGACTAGATCTGAAAGATAGAATGCCTGATGAACTATGGACGGAGGTTCATGACATTGTATAGGAGACAGGGATCAAGACCATCCCCTAAAAAAAGAAAAGCAAAAAAAGCAAAATGGCTGTCTGGGGAGGCCTTACAAATAGCTGTGAAAAGAAGCAAAACAAAAAGCAAAGGAGAAAAGGAAAGATATATCCATTTGAATGCAGAGTTCCAAAGAATAGCAAGTAGAGATAAGAAAGCCTTTCTCAGTGATCAATGCAAAGAAATAGAGGAAAACAACAGAATGGGGAAGACTAGAGATCTCTTCAAGAAAATTAGAGATCCCAAGGGAACATTGCATGCAAAGATGGGCTCGATAAAGGACAGAAATGGTATGGACCTAACAGAAGCAGAAGATATTAAGAAGAGGTGGCAAGAATACACAGAAGAACCATACAAAAAAGATCTTCACGACCCAGATAATCATGATGGTGTGATCACTCACCTAGAACCAGACATCCTGGAAGGTGAAGTCAAGTGGGCCTTAGAAAGCATCACTACGAACAAAGCTAGTGGAGGTGATGGAATTCCAGTGGAGCTATTTCAAATCCTTAAAGATGATGCTGTGAAAGTGCTGCACTCAATATGCCAGCAAATTGGGAAAACTCAGCAGTAGCCACAAGACTGGAAAAGGTCAGTTTTCATTCCAATTCCAAAGAAAGGCAATGCCAAGAATGCTCAAACTACCACACAATTGCACCTATCTCACACACTAGTAAAGTAATGCTCAAAATTCTCTAACCCAGGCTTCAGCAATACATTAACCATGAACTTCCAGATATTCAAGCTGGTTTTAGAAAAGGCAGAGGAACCAGAGATCAAATAGCCAACATCTGCTGGATCATGGAAAAGCAAGACAGTTCCAGAAAAACAACTATTTCTGCTTTATTGACTATGCCAAAGCCTTTGACTGTGTGGATCACAATAAACTGTGGAAAATTCTGAAAGAGATGGGAATACCAGACCACCTAACCTGCCTCTTGAGAAACCTATATGCAGGTCAGGAAGCAACAGTTAGAACTGGACATGGAACAACAGACTGGTTCCAAATAGGAAAAGGAGTGTGTCAAGGCTGTATATTATCACCCTGCTTATTTAACTTATATGCAGAGTATATCATGAGAAACGCTGGGCTGGAAGAAGCACAGGCTGGAGTCAAGATTGCCAAGAGAAATCTCAATAACCACAGATATGCAAATGACACCACCCTTATGGCAGAAAGTGAAGAGGAACTAAAAAGCCTTTTGATGAAAGTGAAAGAGGAGAGTGAAAATGTTGGCTAAAAGCTTAACATTCAGAAAACAAAGATCATGGCATCCGATCCCATCACTTCATGGGAAATAGATGGGGAAACAGTGGAAACAGTGTCAGACTTTATTTTGGGGGGCTCCCAAATCACTGCAGATGGTGATTGCAGCCATGAAATAAAAGACACTTACTCCTTGGGAGAAAAGTTATGACCAACCTAGATAGCATATTCAAAAGCAGAGACATTGCTTTGCCAACAAAGGTCTACCTAGTCAAGGCTATGGTTTTTCCTGTGGTCATGTATGGATGTGAGAGATTTGGACTGTGAAGAAAGCTGAGCGCTGAAGAATTGCTGCTTTTGAACTTTCTCCAACTGTGTTGGAGAAGACTCTTGAGAGTCCCTCGGACTGCAGGGAGATCCAACCAGTCCATTCTAAAGATCAGCTCTGGGATTTCTTTGGAAGGTATGATGCTAAAGCTGAAACTCCAGTACTTTGGCCACCTCATGTGAAGAGTTGACTCACTGGAAAAGACTTTGATGCTGGGAGGGATTGGGGGCAGGAGGAGAAGGGGCCAACAGAGGATGAGATGGCTGGATGGCATCACTGACTCGATAGACGTGAATTTGAGTGAACTCCGGGAGATGGTGATGGACAGGGAGGCCTGGCGTGCTGGCGACTCATGGGGTCGCAAAGAGTCGGACACGACTGAGCAACTGAACTGAACTGAATGTACCAGTACACACACACACACACACACTACTACTACTTTACACACACACACACTCATACACACACACTACTACTACTTTACACACACACACACACACACCACTTCTTTATCTACTTATTTGTTGGATGGACATTTAGTTTGCTTCCAAGTCTTGGCTACTGTAAATAGTTCCACTGTGAACATTGGGGTGCATATATCCTTTTGAATTAGAGTTTTCATCTTTTCTGGATATATGCCCTGGAGTGGGATTGCTGGATCACATGGCAACTTCTCGAACTGTTCTTAATGCTTAAAATATAGGATAGAATTGCTATTCTATTTTAGAATCTATATTAAGGAATCTATATAAGATCTAAATTAGATAGTGCTCTATGCTCCAGTAAGAAAACTACTCAATTCATCATACTATTTGTCAGGATTCCAAGAAACTGACAGTTTGTAATGAAACTTCCTTTCTTTGGTCAATAGACTGACCCCTAAAGCTATAGTCTTTGCAGGCTGATGCAACCTTATCGTATCACAGGAGTCTGTATTTGAGCCCAAATGTAATGTTTGAAATGTGTGTGTGACTGGTATTTAACTACACATTTTAAGGTGAGTGAGAGGTCGTTTTGATCTGTGCATTCCAGCTACTACCGATCTGGTCGCTTAAGGATGAAGACTACATTTACTGACCTTATAACAGAAGACACTGATGGCTTCCCCTATAAACCAACCTAAAAGGACACATGGTCAATGCTATACCTATACCACTGCTTATCTACCCACAATAGGCTGACAGAAGGGCTATCCATCCTTTGACTGGACTAGAAAGGACCCATTTTTCCCAAGGATCTTTCAACTGTTGGGAATTCCCTGGCAACCCAGTGGTTAGGACTCCACACATTCACTGTCAAGGGTTCATGTTCAATCTCTGATCAGAAAACTAAGATCATGCAAACCATGAGAAGCAGCCCAAAAAAAAAAAATTAACTTAAAAAAAATAATCTTTCCACTATTGGGATAATTCCACCCACTCTCTTCCCCTCTAGCACAAAACTCTGCTTGGAGTGAGTAGAAACTAAAACCCGCTGAGCTTCTGTAGTTAAAGACCCTTCCTTTATCCTGGAAACATGGAGTTAGCAGCGATGGTTACATATACTTTACAGCATGTGTGTCTCTTCATAAATACCTACATCCTAAAAGACCCAAGATTTTCATGCTAATTTCATGTTAGAAAAGAGGCCATGTCAGATTAATACACATCCTTGACTCCCAGCTTGTCTATTTCTGTTTTTCTGTTCTCGCTTTCTGGAATAATTTCATCTCAGGCCTTCTAGAGAAATAGAAGTGTCTAAGGATTGCTATTTGTTTATATATCCCCATTTCCCATTCTGATAGTTCAGTTGGTAAAGAATCCACCTGCAATGCAGGACACCCCGGTTCAATTCCTGGGTTAGAAACATCCACCAGAGAAGGAATAGGCTACCCACTCCAGTATTGTGGCCTAGAGAATTCCATGGACTATACAGTCCGTGTGAAAAGAATCGGGCACAACTGAGCAGCTTTCACTTTCACTGCGCACTAGGTAGGTTTTTTTTTCCCTAAGGACTTGGGACTTGGCTTCATCACAATTCTCCAAAGCATTGGGAACCATGTTCTGGCCCCAGTAGTTGCTCCATTAACACTGATGACTAACTGAGTTCTGTTTATTTTGCTCTGATTTTCTATTAAATAAATATAAAAAGGAAATTAAATACGGCCAACACTGAACAATATGACAAGAGAAGATATTTGGGTAAAAGCTCTTGGGGTATTGACGTGAAATCTCCGCCTACTATTTCCTGATTTTGATTGTTTAACGTCAGAGTCAGAACTTCATTTTTTCCTCATCTTTGTTTAATTACAGTCAATGATGTAGGGAATGTCTCAGATAATTGTGGTTTTCAAATTTTAAAAAACTGGATGTACCCGTACCATGTATTCTAACCTCTGTTTAACAAACCCCAAATGAAATGACTAACAGAAAAGTATATGACCACTCCCCTAATTATACTCCCAACCAGCTCACTGAACATGCTTAAATATTAAGGGTCTAAAACCAAATACATTCAGGAATTTGACATGAACATCTCTCTAAAATAATAGGAGCTAATTACTACCAGATATATCAATGTTTAAGTAAAATATCCTTTCTTATTTCCCTTTCAAATTCCACAAATACCTTAATAAAATAGATAATAAAATACAGAAATGATTCCTTAAATTCACAAAAGTCATAAACAAGTCTTTATTGGTTTCCTCATCTGCAAAATGAGAAGAAAAGTGATAAACATCCAGAAATGTTTTTTGCAATGAAGAGCCAATTAAAATACTATAATTGTAATGGACTTGTGAAACAAAAATATGAAAAAAAATATTTTGACAATTATTATAATTATAAAAAGTATAATTCAGCAATTGGGAAATAGAAAATTTTTCTTTTAGGACTCTTAATTAACTAACCGTATTACTGAATTACCCAGCCATGTGTTTACTGTTAACTGCTCTGCAGGCAGTACTAGGAGGTCTTGGAACTGCCGCCTAAGCTTGGTTGGTCATGATTTATCTCTGCCACTGACAGTCAAAGCAGCATGTGAATCTGGCTCAGGAAGAAAACCAGATGCCACTACATTTGAGGCCCCATTTCAATATACAGAATTGAATAAAAGAACTTGAAAATTATACTACTACTTTACTCAACAGCCATTAAATCCTTAGGAGAATGCATAAATCTAATCTGGATTGTAAGGAAAATAGTTGGAACTTTTTATTCTTTTGTAAATTCCAAATTAGATTGAGACAATATAACATTACCATGAAGATCTTTGAAAGAAATGAAGAATAATCCAGGCACCACATGAAGATGAACCTCATTAATTAAAAGTAAAATTAACTACTAATAGAAGTTTCAAATCATTTGGGGAACTAAAGCAGATAAAAATTATGAATAAAAATTTAAATTTCCCAGGGAGTTTATAAAACTTCACTTATTGAGACATTTAAGAATAAAGCTTTTTTTTTTTTAATATTATCACATGGGATTATTTTGAATGAAGGCAATGGGCTTCCCTGGTGGCTCAGATGGTGAAGAATCCACCTGCAATGCAGGAGACCTGGTTTCAATCCCTAGGTTGGGAAGAATCCCTGGAGCAGAGCATGGTAACCCATTCCAGTATTCTTGCCTGGAGAATCCCCATGGACAGAGGAGCCCGGAGGGCTACAGTCCATGGGGTTGCAGAGTCGGACACTACTGAGCAACTATGCACAGAGCACAATGATTAGACTACAAAGGTACTTCAAATTATTTTTGAGTTAGTATATTTTTTACCTTACATCTACAAAGTGGTATCAATCCTCCCAACTACTTATCATTCTATTTGGTAGACTTGCACAACACTTAAACCAGAAAATAATCTTCTGAACTTTGTGCTTGATCAACTAGATTTAATCTAGAAGCCACTGCCTTCACTTTCTTTCATATTTTTTAAGATAATGATTACATTATTTTGCTTGAGAAAAATCCATCCTCCAACCCAAACCTATTTAATTTCAACACCCAATAAAAAAACAAGTTAAGTTGCAGTATACTAATTGCTAACAAGACAAAGCTGAATGAGAAATTAAGATGTGTAGTTCCTGCCATTCAGAAGTCCACTGTCCAATGGGAATACAAAGTCAATAGATACAATCAGTTCATTAGAAGAGCTGGGTTCATAAGACTGAGAGCAGATACCAACTTTGTTGTCCTCCTTGCATGGAATTTCATGCCTACTTTGTCAAATCTCCCTTCTCCATTGTAAATATTTCAGGTAGCAACCTCAGCTCCTACATTCATCTTTGCATGCATGCATGCTCACTCAGTCGTGTCTGACTCTTTGTGACCACAGGGGCTGTAGCCCACCAGGCTCCTCTGTCCATGGAATTTTCCAGGCAAGAAAACTGGACTGGGTTGCCATTCCCTACTCTGCTGCTGCTGCTGCTGCTAAGTCGCTTCAGTCGTGTCTGACTGTGCAACCCCACAGACAGCAGCCTTCCAGGCTCCCCCGTCCCTGGGATTCTCCAGGCAAGAGCACTGGAGTGGGTTGCCATTTACTCCAGTCATCTTTTAATAGTCTTAGCTGTGGGAAAGTCCAGTTCAATTCATAGTGTATCTTCAGTATCTTTTACTGTCTCTTAACCTTACACTTGTACTCCAAAAATAGTATCCCCATTTTATAGATGAAGAAGCTGACACACAAAGGACTTACTATAAAGATCACAGAGTCAGTAAATGGCAAAGCAGGGACACAAATCTGAGATGTTTTCTGTTAGAACCTTTGCTGTTAACTTATGTACAGTATTCTCTCTTCTGACTATTAACCAAGTTGGTAAAATGATAGATATTTTAGAGTGGCACATTGAGTAGTGTTTTCGTACTGGTAATTATAATGGTATAGTAACCCAGAGAATGACTGTAATGGTTGAACTTATGATGCGCTGAAGACATTTGGAATTAAAAAAGGGACTGTGGTCTCCCCACCCCCTTCTCCCTGTATCACCTACAACATACATATAGTTAGCATCATGGGCAGATTTACATTTCCCTAAAGGATATTTTCAACAATTTATTTTATGCAGTTACTTGGGTAACCACCTTCTCACCTTCCAGTCGGACAGCCAGTGATATTACACATACAATTCAAAGTAAGCACATTCTGCTTAAGACATTCCATATCCAAAATATTTTTAGATTATCAATGATTCAATATCTTCAGCTGCTGCTGCTGCTGCTGCTAAGTCGCTTCAGTCGTGTCCAACTCTGTGCGACCCCATAGACAGCAGCCCACCAGGCTCCACCGTCCCTGGGATTCTCCAGGCAAGAACACTGGAGTGGGTCAATATCTTCAGAGATAAGTTTATATTTTTATAGAGTACTTCCCAGGGTGTGTTTCATGGAAAATTTGCCCCTTTAGGTTACTCCATGAAAAGAAGATTCCTCGGTCACCTACATTTGAGAAACTGCACATATTGTTTTTCCTTGTTAAAGGTTTGAGATTCACATTAGCAATATTTTAAATTGTGGGGAGAAATAAGCTAGATAAAACTATAGAACTTTGGTTAGAATTTCCAAAGTTTGTTTAACATGAGTACATTTTTCTCTTCATAAGTCTCTAATAAATTTGCATGGAATCCCATGGACGGAGGAGCCTGGTGGGCTACAGTCCATGGGGTCACTAGGAGTCGGACATGACTGAGCAACTTCACTTTCACTTTTCACTTTCATGCATTGGAGAAGGAAATGGCAACCCACTCCAGTATTCTTGCCTGGAGAATCCCAGGGACAGAGGAGCCTGGTGGGCTGCCGTCTATGGGGTCGCACAGAGTCGGACATAACTGATGCGACTTAGCAGCAGCAGCAGCAGTTTATCTCTAATGTGCCTTAAGACTGGATCACTCAGGCCATTGGCTATCCCTGGAGCCACACTGAGAATTTAGGAGACAAGTAGGAAGGAACCAGACTGGAGTAAGGAGGCTAAAACTCTATCTTGAGTCAATGCTTCTGGGTTCTTCAGCAGGTCATATTACTGCTCTAAGGAACAGGTTTTACATCTACAAATAAGAAAGTAATGTATACTGAGTGTGTGCATGCTCAGTCACTCAGTTGTGTCCGACTCTTTGCAGCCCCATGGACGTCTCTGTAGCCCACCAAGCTCCTCTGTCCAGGGGATTTCCCAGGCAAGAATACTGGAGTGGGTTGCCATTTCCTCCTCCAGAGGATCTTCCCAATTAGAGATTGAATCTGATTCTCTTGCATCTCCTGCATTGACAGGCAGATTCTTTACCAATAATGCTACCTGAAAAGCCCATAGTACACTAATGATTTTTAAACTCTTTGTTTAGCCAAGAAATGCTCCGTGCAAAGGAATCTTACCTGAAAGTGAAGCTGTTAATACCACATATTTGTGATGAGGATAAGAATAAGGTCTGCAGCTCTCCCTGCTCAGACCTTCATTTCTATCCCTCAGAACAGTATGAAACTAATAAACTATAATTTCCATCATCCCTTATAATCCTAATTAATTCTATGCTTTAAACATGGCTCCCTGCCTATGTAACAAAAAAAATCTGAGGATATTTAAAAGCTGTGAGACACTGAAATGAATGAATAGTGGTTAGATGGGATTTTATCCCTTTGGAACTTTTTCAGAATAAGCATATCAGCTTGACATATGAGGGTTTTTAAAAAAAAAATATAAGCCAAAACTCTATTTGGCCTGTTAAATGTGCACTGACACCATCCAAATATATCTAGGGCACTCTTGTCATCATGAATCACCCCCACCTTCTGTCAAAGCTCCTGAATCACTGAAACAAGAGACCGCAATCATATGACAACAGCAAACTCAGAATTTCCTCCAAAGTAGATTCCCACAAAAGCCAAATCAACAGGTTCCTAGACAGGAAAGAAAGCTTACTGAGTGTCCTTTAGGATTTCTGCCTAAATATGATCAAGACCATCCTATGCAGAATGAGTGTGCCTTGGGACACTTTAGAGGAAGTGCCCAAGCCAGGATGCTGAGGTGACCAAATGGCTGGGAACTGATTGAAGGAAACAACCCTTAGGGAAAAGGAATGGTTTACATTAACCGCCGTCAACTCCAGGCAGGGCAGAGTCCATGCTCACAAATGTTCTTGGTCAGAGCCCTGCATGTGTCACCCACGGTCATTCCTCCTGAGAAGCAAGAATTTGTGTGGATTTTCATCCAAACCTGCCCTTCTCTGCTGCCTACAAAACTGATGTGTGGGCAGAAAGCTAGATTTGCTTGTGCTCTAATGGTCTGACCACTCAGCATGGTCCCAGTTCACAAAGCTCGACACTCATCGCCACTGGGACTCACCTTTGGTCTCCATGGCAATGCAGACTCTGACAGCAGAGGCACCCTGTCTCCTTCTGCTGGTAACAGGCAGACGCCTCCAGGTCCAGGTCAGAATACAATGAGAGACAAAGGTGAGCTTTTCATTGTAAGTTTGTATTTTCCAGAGAAACCAAAGCAACAGGATGTGTGTGCGTGCACGCATATGTAGTTTATTTTAAGGAATTGGCTTGCATGATTATGGAGGCTGAGGAGTTCTAAAATCTGCAGTCTGAAAGCTGGAGGCTCAGAAAATCCAGCAGTATAGTTCTGAGAACTAGAAGGTGGATCATGTAAGTTCCAGTCAAGGGCAAGGAAGACCAATATTCAAGCTCAACCAGTCAGGCAGACAGAGTAAACCCCCCATTCCTCTACCTTTTCATTTTATTCAGGTCCTCAACAGATTGCCCAATGACCACCCACATTAGAGTAAGGTAATCTGTTCCACCCAGCCCACTGACTCAAATGCCAGTCTCATCTAGAAACACTCATAGACATACCCAGAAGTAATGTTTACTCTGGCACCCAGTGTCCCAATCAAGACGACACATAAAATCAATCATCACAAAGCCCCACCTCAAAAGCTTAGTTTCCTACCTAACCAACTTCCAGTCAAGGGAAATGTTAATGAGCTTTCCTGCTAGGGCCAAGTGACCCAAGAGACTGGCTCCTTGGAACAGCATGTGGACCACTCAAAGAAGCTGCTATTAACTACCATCTATTATCCAGATCAGTGGTAAAGAATCCACCTGCCAGTGCAGAAGACTCAAGAGAATAAGGTTCGATCTCCGGTCGGGAAGATCCCCTGGAGTAGGAAATGGTAACCTACTCCAGTATTCTTTCCTGGGAAATTCCATGGACAGATGAGCCTGGTGGGCTACAGCCCATGGTGTCCAGAGTCAGACACAACTAAGTGACTAAGCACAACATTATTCAGAACAACGCTTTACTCTCAGGCACTCATTAAAGGATTCTCACAACCCTGACATTTTTAAGAAGATTCACGCTACAATCCTCCTCAGAGTTAGGCACCAGCTTTGCCTGCATATCCCAAAGGTCCTCCATTCCAGCCATCCTTCCCTAATTCAAAATCCCAAGCAAGTAATTCCCCCATAGCAGCAGCATTCGAACCTAAAGTTCTAACACTAAAACCACCCTCCAAATTGAAGAGGTTCCAGGCCTACAAGAAAAGGGAACCTAAGATGGAGACATAGATAACAGCATTACTGCTGACCTTGTGAATATCTAGCACCATGACCCTGAGAATATCCAAAAGGCAGCCTTCAGCATCAGCCTCTGGGACAGGCCCACAGCAGCTCATTTGCTTACAAACCAAACTCATTACTTTCTGTGTTAGGCCTCTGAGTTTCCATATCTCTTGCTTGATAACCTAGCTCATATATTTATGCTTTTCATTTTGTAACACATCAGACTCTTACTTTCCTTTCTCCTCAACTGCACAATGCACCCCTAGCTTCTGTTTTTACCTTGAATACATTGCCTCTTTGGTTTTTAATTGGATTACATTCTGGTTATTGTTCCAAGAACAGACAATCCCTTAGCCTGCCTGAAGTTTGCAGCACACACCTGCCTGTTCCTTCAAGATATATTAAGTAGTCTATTGGCAATTCTTGGCAGCAAAACTCCATTGTCCACCAAGCCTGTTCACCCATGAAACCCCTCATTTCCAGTCCTGAGAGAAGAGCTAAGAACAAGTCTCTGCCCAAACTTCAGCTCTATTTTTGTGAGTAATCAGCTTTTCTTTGGGAAATAGTTCTAAAATATAAAATTAATGCTGAGAAGACTTCTTGATACTACTATAATTGCCTGATGAAAAACTTCCTTTAGCAACCCCCAAAGAAGAACAGGATTGCCCTGTCCTCTTTGAAATACTCATTCAAAGTTAACATATCCAAAATTGAACTCAACCCTCTGCCCCCAAATATAGCCCTCCTTTCTTGTTCTCTCTCATTAAATAGCACACTTTTTTCAAATTGCCTACAAAAGACTCTTGAGTCCTTCTATTCTCTTCCTTCTCTCTCATTCCCAATATCCAGTCACCTTATCTATCAATTCTGTCTCCTATATCTCCCTCAAATCTACTCACCTCCTTATTTCAGGCACCAAAATCTTTTCCTAAAAGATTATTTAAAATGTCACAACCAAATCCTGCTTTCCATTTCTATCTGTTCCTGCTTCACCTGAAATGAAGCAACTAAGGTAATCATGATGTAACTAAAGTAATCTTTCTAAAACAAATATATCTTCTGTTCAAAATACTTACATATCTCCCTATTATGCTTAGAATAAATGCCATACTCCTTAACAGGATATACAAGCTAGTCATGATTCAGGCTTTACTTTTCTCTCCATCTTTATTTCTCCCCACTCCTCTCCTATCACCATCTAACACTCCCTGAGTGAGTCACATTTTTTCACCATTGGGACTTTGCACATACTGTTTCTGCTTCCTGAAATATTCTCCCTTCCCTGCCATCTATTCACCTGTCCAACACTACTCATTATTCAAATATCAGTTTCACCTCTACTTCTTCAGGACATCTCCTCTAAACCATCCCAATGCACCTCCAGACCTGGCTAAATGAACTTCCTGTGTGTTCCCATTACACCACTGGATTAAAGCTATGGTAGTACTTATCCTACTGTATCAGGAATTACTTGTAATTTTAATCACCTCTCACCCCTAATTAGTTAAGAACAATTTCTTACTCCCTGCTTCATCCCTGGCATCTCAAAGAGTATCTGCATCAAATAAGCACTCAATTAAAGAAAAAAGTTGGTGAATAAATGGATGTTGACATTCACCTCCTAGAGACTGCCCATAATGATCATTGAAACCTGACTTCACCACTGTAAGAGGAGTTGGACAGGGTCACATTGGGTAATTTGCTCTAAGGACAGGATTTACTGCAGGCAGACTAGCATGTTTATTTCTAAGAATTATGATTAGTACTTCCTCTTCAGGTACTGGAAGACACACCACTTAGGAATGAATCTAAGTCCAAGGCAGTGCCTAGACTTGATGTTCTAGAAAATGCAATCAGTTGCCTAATCCTGATAGAATGTTGACTAGATCACACTTCTGAATTTTTTCATTATTCATAAATTGGGAAAAAATGTACATTATTCTCTTCCCTACTTTAAAATATATCCAGCCTGGAGAAATTAAGGAGAGCATCAATTCAAAAACAATCTGGTTCTACTATGAAATACTGTGGCTTCCCAAGTGGTGTAGTGGTAAAGAACCCACCTGCCAATGCAAAAGAAGTAAGAGACATGGGTTGGATCCCTGGGTCAGGAAGATCCCTGGAGGAGAGCATGGCTCTCCACTCCAGTATTCTTGCTTGGAGAATGCCATGTACAGAGGGGCCTGGCAGGCAACAGTCCATAGGGTTACAAAGAGTCGGACATAACTGAAGCGACTTAGCATGTAAGCATGAAATATTTTCTCTAAAGTCCCCTATTTTATATGATGAGCTACTTAATGATACAACTCAGGAATATGCCTCCTGAAATACCACAGAATACAGCATTGCTCTGAATTTTTGACAGTACCTTGGTATGATATATCAGCAACTCATTACCTAGCTCTGAAAGATTGAAGATCAGTAACTAAATCATGTAAGTGCTTATCAAGTAATTATGTTATTAAAATGACATAAATCAGTCAGTGCATATCTCGCTTTTGTCTCAGTCTCTTTGTCTTCTCCATTTAACTAGTCAAAACACTATTTTCAGCACCATTGTCAGGAATTAAGAAAGCTATATTTAAATAATGTTAATAGGAGTGACATAAACCTGCACAAAGTAATCACTGAAGTCTAAGACTACACTCCCTTCAAGTTAGCAAGGAAAAATAGGCAGCAGCAGCCTGAACTTGGAATTCTAAAGCTTTTGTTACAAAGCAGCAACATTTATACGTTATATATCATTTTTTCCCTTATCACTGGAACGTCTTACTCTTATTTTTACTCTCATATGATTAACATTTATCAAGAACAAAAATAATCAAAAAAGTAAAGAATACACTCATGGAGCCCTATAAAGGCTAGTGCATTTTTATTTTTCATCATCAATTAGAATTGTAAAATGGTGTTTTTACTTTTTCAAGTTTAATTCAGAAATATTTAAAATTCTAATTTTCAACTGAATTTGAGTTTGGGGCGGTTTTAAGGAAATGACCTTTAAAATGACCAAAGAAAGTATTTCCCAAAAGTCATTTATTTAGATTTCCTAACTGTGGTAATAACTTGCAAATTAGATTTAGAGAAATAGAATGTGTGTGTGTTTGGGGGTCGGAGAGCAGGGAAGGAAATAACACTGACTTAGAAGTCTGTCCTTCAGGGAAAAGAACCCTACCCACACTCAGAAAGCCATTTTCTGACCATTTAAAACCAACAGGAAAATGCCAAGACACTTTTCAAGACGGCTATTAGAAATGCAAACAGAAAGTTGTCTCTGACTCTCATAAGCAAAGTAAACAAAACAATGCACTTTCTAGAAGATATTTTGTTAGTTAAAAAAAAAAAGCCTATCTTGCTTCAAAAGTATTTCAAAGATGATCTACTGGCCTATGGATAGTTATTGCCGGGAAAGATGAGGCTCACAGATGAAAGAACATTCAATTTGTCCAGAAGGAAGTCATTAGAACTTCTTTGGTAAGTACAATTTCAGTGCAGAGGATAGTGAGAAAGTAGTTGAGAGAAGGTCAAGAAGAAAGTCAGAGGTGAGGAAGTGATTCAAACCTCTGATGGATTTGGAATAGACTGAAGGAAAGGTTTTTAGTTGAAGAATGAAGAAAAGTTAATGGATTGGGGGTGGGGCGGAGTTTAATAAGAGTAAAAGGGAATTAAAGTTAAAAGATAAAGGAGAGTTTCCAAGAAAAGTTATGGAAAAGGAATATCACAGGGAGAAATTTATTCATCCAGAATTGTAGAAAAATAAAAAGCAGGAATATGAAGGTACAAATAAGAGGAAAGACAGAATTAAATCAGATAGAAAATGAAAGCAGCATAAAGGAATAAAGAAAAACAGAAAGGTAGGATGAAGAGAGACTATTCTGGAGAACTTAACAATGTCTTAAATGAGAATCTTTTAAAAAGTAACTGTAAAAACTATAAAATTTTGGTAGCGAGTTGGAGGAAATGGTAAAAGGTCTTGGGCTAAAGTTAAGGGAAGCAAGTGGGATAGGGGTGTGCTGCTGTACACGATTGCAACAAAAGCTGCAAGAGAAAAGAACAAACCTTTACTGAAGGGTTTTGTCCAGAAAAATGCACTTCCACCCCCCAACACAAAGGGAAAACAAAATGCAAACAGGTAAATGAAATAATAACAGTCCAAAGCTAGGGGTGGGTAAAGCAAACATGAAGACAAAATGAACAAGAAATTTTTGATAAGAAAAGTGGAACTCTTCATGCAGTGAGCAGAGGTTAGGGATCAACGGAATGGATGGGCACATTCAGGGCAGAGAGAAACAAGGATTAAACTTTCCCAAAACATACAGTTATTAAGTTCAACTTGTTGTTCAGTCACTCAGTCATGCCTGACTCTTTGTGACTCTATGGACTGCAGCATGCCAGGCTTCCCTGTCCTTCACTATCTCCTAGAGTTTTCTCAACCTCACGTCCATTGAGTTGGTGATGCCATCCAACCATCTTATCCTCTGCTGCCAACTTACCTTGGGTAAAATCTTTCTAAACAAGAGACAATTAACCATGACCTGTAACAATTTTCTCCCTTACAGGTTAAAATAGCTTGAAACATAGGGCACAATATCTCTGTACACTACTTCCCATGACAGCGCGTACTTTTCATCTGGTGTTTATAACAAACTTATCATGTATCTCCAGGATGAACAAAGTCGAAGAGCAATTTCCTTTTCCTTCTATTAGTGTTTACTCACCTTTCTGGTTTATAACTGTTCAATTTTAAGCCTACCACCAAGGATTTTCAAAATGTTCCATAATTCAACACCTGAGTATTAAGTAATATAGGAATGTCTTGGAACTCTTCCCTAATATTATAATACTACATAGATAGCCTGATATATATTCATAGGAAACTTTTTATTTTAATATAACTTTATTTATTTTAAATGGAGGTTAATTACTTTACAATATTGTATTGGTTTTGCTATACATTGACATGAATCCATCATGGGTGTACACGTGTTCCCCATCCTGAACGCCTCTCCCACCTCCCTCCCCATAACATCCCTCTGGGTCATCCCAGTGCACCAGCCCTGAGCATCCTGTATCATGCATCAAACCTGGACTGGCAATTCGTTTCCCAAATGATAATATACATGCTTCAATGCCATTCTCCCAAATCATCCCACCCTCACTCTCCCCCACAGAGTCCAAAAGACTGTTCTATACATCTACATCTCTTTTGCTGTCTCGTATACAGGGTTATTGTTACTATCTTTCTAAATTCCATATATATGCATTAGTATACTGTATTGGTGTTTTTCTTTCTGGATACTTCACTCTGTATAATAGGCTCCAGTTTCATCTACCTCCTTAGAACTGATTCAAATGTATTTTTTTAATGGCTGAGTAATACTCCATTGTGTATGTGCACCACAGCTTTCTTATCCATTCATCTGCTGATGAACATCTAGGTTGCTTCCATGTTCTGGCTATTATAAACAGTGCTGCGATGACCATTGGGGTACACATGTCTCTTTAAATTCTGGTTTCCTCACTATGTATGCCCAGCAGTGGGATTGCGGGGTCGTATGGCAGTTCTATTTCCAATTTTTAAGGACTCTCCACACTGTTCTCCATAGTGGCTGTACTAGTTTGCATTCCCACCAACAGTGTAAGAGGGTTCCCTTTTCTCCACACCCTCTCCAGCATTTATTGCTTGTAGACTTTTGGATCACAGCCATTCTGACTGGCGTGAAATGGTACTTCATTGTGGTTTTGATTTGCATTTCTCTGACAATGAATGATGTTGAGCATCTTTTCATGTGTTTGTTAGCCATCTGTATGTCTTCTTTGGAGAAATGTCTGTTTAGTTCTTTGGCCCATTTTTTGATTGGGTTGTTTATTTTCCTGGAATTGAGCTGCATGAGTTGCTTGTATATTTTTGAGATTAATTATTTGTCAGTTGCTTCATTTGTTATTGTCATAAGAAGCTTCTGATAATCTACCACTACCTTTTATCATTTTGTGAAGATGCTGACATCAACTTAAAAAGAAATTTTGTCACAATACTAGGACTTCACACACAAAACAGTACTAGAACTTCACACGTAGAGAGGTGGAAAGAATAAGGGGTTTTACACAGACTAAATTCAAACCCCAGCTTTATGATGCTGGGCAAGTTTCCTGTCCCCTCTGAGCCTCAGTTTTATCATCTATAAATTGGGAGTAATAATATTTACCTGCTTGGTTGCTGTAATGTTCACCTTCCCATTGTTGTAAAGGAGATAGCATAAAGTATGATTTATAAATTGCTTGGCATAGAGTGCATACATGCTTAGTCACTCAGTCATGCAGTCATGAGTAGGCACTCCTAAATTATAATTATTATTGTTATTCACATTTCTGAGGCATAAGAATCTCCTCTAGATGTAAGTTTTCTTGCTCTGGGTCACTCCATGAAATTGTTACCATTTCCTGAGGCCAACATAATATATTAGCCATTTTGTAGAAACAGATATGGTTTATTTTTTGGAACATAAATCAATTTTCAAAGTTTAATTTTAATGTTATTGATAGTTGGTGATGGACAGGGAAGCCTGGCATGCTGCAGTCCATGGG
Source organism: Capra hircus (assembly GCF_001704415.2). Taxonomy (NCBI): domain Eukaryota; kingdom Metazoa; phylum Chordata; class Mammalia; order Artiodactyla; family Bovidae; genus Capra; species Capra hircus. Next base: position 85,569,483 of record NC_030808.1, read on the forward strand.
GTCGCAGAGAGGCGGACACGACTGAGGGACTGAATTGAACCTATAGTGTAAAATCAGGTCTCTTTTATCTTTAGGCTATTCTCTTCATTTCTTTCTCTGTTCTCACCACAGCTAATAAACTGTAAATATCTTATTATTTTATTTTCATATATTATGCCTTAAAAGTATTAAAAATGACTAAATCTTGAACATAGTGAACCCCCATTTTGATGACAGGCTTCTAACTGATGAGTTAATTCAATGCTTGTTTACAAATATATATATATACAAAAATACATTTAATATATATTAATATAGTACATTAGGATACTATATGGGCTTTCCTGAGACACAGCAGGTAAAGAATCCACTTGCAATGCAGGAGACAAAGGAGATGCAAGTATGATCCCTGGATTGGGACGATCCCTTGGAGCAGGAGATGGCAACCCACTCCAGTATTCTTGCCTGGAAATTCCAGAGGAGCCTGGTGGGCTATAGTTTATGGAGCTATAAAGAGTAGGACGTGACTGAGCACACACAGGAGGACATGAGTATACTATATATGTGCTATATCCATTATGAATGTTTATCATTATTATATGTAAGATACATAATAGTTTAACCACTTTCTTATATACTATCAGTATGCTAAAATGTCATTTAAACATTTGTGTTTAGGGGAAAAAACCACGTTTTCAGAAATTCAGACATTCTATTTCTGGCTTTGATCACCTTTTATAATGTAATGGCACTTAAAAAGAGGCACATTGAACTTCCCGTTTGGCTTCAAGGTGAAGAATGACAGATTCTTGCCTAAGAGTGAGCAGAACCAGGGGAGGCTCAAGCAAATGGAGAAGAGGCAGCAACAAAGAGGCTAGAGACTCAGGGCTCGGGAACGACCAGACGCACGTCCCCAGCTTCACAGTGTCACCAAGAACCACCTCTGCTAACAAGACTTTCAAGGCTTCTGACAAGCAGGAATAGTCCTTCCCTTTCCCACACCTCAGTAACAGTTGACATCTCTGTTGGCATATTTGTCACTTATGTGTGACAACTGTCTTCTCAGGAGACGATTTGAGTTACTGAATAGCAGGGACCATGTTGTTTCCTCTTAGAGAAGATGTTCAATACCCTCTGGAGGAATGAATTCTTAGCATCAACATGACCTGACTAATGGGTAACCGGTAACTTCCTTCTAGCCAAACGCAGTGGCCTTGCCTCATACTCTAAAGTATTTGACACTCAGACCCCTTCAGAAATCACTTCCTCCCTTACTTTTTGTGGCGTATCCTACCCAGGTTCTCTGTATACTTGTTTGTCCATTGACCCATTGATCCCTTGTATCCTTCAGCTGACTCTTCTACCATCTCCCGTTCCCTAACTTAGAGAACAGACAAGCATTTACCCCTCTGCCCAGCTAACAGCTTTTGTTAGACACTCTCAGCTTCTATGGACTTCCCTAGTAGCTCAGCTGGTAAAGAATCCACCTGCAATGCAGAAGACCCTGGTTCAATTCCTGGGTCAGGAAGATCCCCTGGAGTAGGGGATATTCTTGGGCTTCCCCAGTGGCTTAGATGGTAAAGAATCCACCTGCAATGAAGGAGATCTGGGTTCGACCCCTAGGTTGGGAAGATCTTTTTGAGAAGGGTATGGCAACCCACTCCAGTATTCTTGCCTGGAGAATTCAATGGACAGTGGAGCCTGGTGGGCTACAGACCATGGGGTTGCAAAGAGTCAGACATGACTGACTAAGCATAGCTCAGCTTCAACAATCTCCTTTATGCTTATTACTCTGCAATCTACATCTTCAGCCCCAATCTCCTCACCAAGCTTTAGAGTGTCTCCACTCAAAGATACCTGCTTTCAAATTCAACATAGCTGCAAACAAAACTCCTTTTCTCTTCAAAAGAGCTTCCTCATTTTTTGACCATGGCGTCACCGTTTTCTGCATCATTTTGTAGAGTATGTGTCATATATCCATTCTTTCATGTGAGAAAGGGATACATGTTCAGTTAATTTGAAGGAAAGAAGAGTTAAGCACAATTTAAAAGGTTTCTTTTCTTCAGGACTTCTCAGAGCCTTTTATATGCTAATGTGTATTATGAAATCTCCAAAATGAGGATTGAGCATATACTGCTTACAAATATATTTGATTATAGGACTCTTTCTGGAAGGTCCTCTCAGAAAGAACCAGCTGCACCGAAAAGCACATAAAATCTTATCTTAGTCATCTTTGACTTTCCCATCATTTATTTATGCTATTTCCTGTATCCAAGTAGTTAACAAATACTAATAATTCTGAAATATCTCTTTTCTTTCCATTCCTGCTATTCATACACTAATGAATAATTCCCTGAACTAAGCTTCCAACATTTCATAACTTTAGAACAGTGTTTCTACTGATTCCTGTTCTCAGCCACCAGACAGAACTTCCTAAGCCACTGTTTTTATTATGCCATTTCCTTTTAAAATCCTCTGTTGCTCCCAGGATCAAGTCAAACCCAAAACCTGGAACTTGTCATCCTATTCACAGGCTTATTCCTTCCATGCCTCTGAGTTCTTCATCCAACCAGGTCCTGCCATAATCTATTGTTAAACATAGCATGTGTGCAAGTGTGCTAAGTCACTTCAGTTGTGTCCAGCTCTTTGCGACCCTATGGACCATAGCCTGCCAGGCTCCTCTGTCCATGGGGATTCTCCAGGCAAGAACACTGGAGTGGACTGCCATGGCCTCTTCCAGGGGATCTTCCTGACCCAGGGATTGAATCCTTGTCTCTTATATCAATCCTGCATTGGCAGGCGGATTCTTTATCACTAGTGTCACCTGGGAAGCTCCCTCCCATCCAGTTTCCAAGGCACATTAATTCATTAATCACAACTTTTTCTGATCTTAGTTTCTACCTCAGAATATTTCTGAACACAGTGCTTTAGGAAGTTACTACTGACAAGCCTATTAGAGTTGATACACAAAATAAAAAAGGAAAAGACAATAGTTTCTCAGTTTATTCTGTGTGGTTTTGGACTTTTAACCTCTATAAACTTTAGATTCTTCACCTCTGAATGTGTATAATGCTCCAATAGGCGGTTTGTTGCAAAGGCCAAATGAGCTGGTATGAGTGAGAGCCACTAAACAGGAACAGGGCAGATGACCAAGATCTATCTCCTTCCTCCTCCCCTCCTTGCTTTCCACCTATCTAAACATCACATTTACACTCTTCTCTGGGCCTGGTTGGCCAGACTGTCAGCCCAGGCTGACAAGCCTCTCTTCTCACCCCTCTGGCCATCTGCATTTCTATCCTGGATACTCTATCTAGCTGTGTTGTCCATTTGTGTTATATAATCTTCTGTAGGCCCCTGGCCTCAAAAGTCCTTGACCTCTCATCTCCAGTAATACCCAGCTCCACACCACCATACAATTCCTTACACAGTCCTACCTCATTCTCCAATACAGTTCACATCTCTTCTGATGTCCTCTCTGACCACAGATATCTGTTCATCTCCCTTTGATCCTTGACTTCCAAGTCTGTGTCCTACTCTTAGGAACCTAATCCTTTCAACCCTCCTGATTTTTTAAGTTAATCAGCTTCCTCCTATCTTTCTTTGCCTTCCTGCCAACCTGGGTGCCCTGGATGGTCATTCAGTGAAGCACTAACCACAAGTCTAGAATTCCCTGCCCCTGTATTTTCTGCCATTCCTTCCATGCCAAGTCCCAGACCACTATGGGCCCTCCTTGGCTCCCAGTCCTGTGCCGCTGAGCATTGCCTTATGATTTGAGATCTGCAAACTCTGTTATTTTTTAGGGAATTTATTCTCTATTTACTAGCACTGGCCTTAAGCAATTGCCTCAGAATGGTATATTAAAACACACACAAAATTTCTCTCTCTTTTAAAATGCAGATTCTTGGACCCCACCCCAATTATTCTGATTGAGTTGGTCTAGTGTAAAACCCAGTAATCTATATTTTACCCAAAACAGGAGCGGTCAAACTACTGTCTATAGGCCAAATGTGGCTCATTGTTTCTGTACTATCCTCAAGCTAAAGTTTTATATTTTTAAGTGATTTAAAAAATATCAAAAGAAGACGACTATTTCATGACACGAAAATATTAACATTTCAATGTCCCTCGTTTTTTCTCTTTTTAAGGACTTTATTTTTCTAGCAGTACAGTTTCAGGTTTACAGCAAAATTGAGAGGAAGATGCAGAGGTTTCCCAGATAGCCCCTGCCTCTATGTATGCACAGGCTTCCCCATCATCAACATCACTCATCAGAATGGGACATTTGTTACAACTGATAAGCCTACACTGACACGTCATCATCACCCCCAAGTTCACAGTTTATATTAGGGTTCACTCTTATGTTGTTCATTCTGTGTGTTTGGATAAGTGTATAGTATATCTGTGTATTCATCATGATATCATAGGACTATGTTCATCGCCCAACATGAATAAAATTCTCCTACAACACAGCTAACTCTCATTTATGCATTATCTATGGCTGCTTTCCGGAGAAGGCAATGGCACCCCACTCCAGTACTCTTGCCTGGAAAATCCCATGGATGGAGGAGCCTGGTAGGCTGCAGTCCATAGGGATGCTGGACATGACCGAGTGACTTCACTTTCACTTTTCCCTTTCATGCATTGGAGAAGGAAATGGCAACCCACTCCAGTGTTCTTGCCTGGAGAATCCCAGGGACGGGGGAGCCTGGTGGGCTGCCCTCTATGGGGTCGCACAGAGTCAGACACGACTGAAGTGACTTAGCAGCAGCATGGCTGCTTTCATGATACAACAGCTAAGTTGAGTAGCTGCAACAGAGACCACACAGCCCACAAAGTTTGAAATATTTACAATCTGTCACCTTACAGAAAGTTTGCTGGTCCCTGACGTAGCAGATCCTGCTGCAGAATCAGACCTCACCTTGAGGTTTCAATATGTAACAAGGTTCGTTGAAATCCATGCTACCTAAACCACTTCTTCTCTTCATCTCTTACTGGTACAGGAGGAGAAGGGGACGACAGAGGATGAGATGGCTGGATGGCATCACTGACTCGATGGACGCAAGTCTGAGTGAATTCCGGGAGATGGTGATGGATGGGGAGGCCTGGTGTGCTGCGATTCATGGGGTCGCAAAGAGTCGGACATGACTGAGCGACTGAACTGAACTGAATGCCCTAGAGTTGCTGTTTCAACTCATTCCTTTGTCTCTATAAGGACCTCCCCATTTCCATCTCTCTTTATGGACCTCCTCCTTCTCAGCAGGTATCTAATCTCTCATTTTATAAAGAACACCAAGCCTGCACAATAAGAATGCTTTCTAATTACTTCTCTTACTCTGTTACCCCATGGGAAACCAAAACGGTTCAAAAAAACTTAAAAGGCCTTATGGTATCTTTAGTATCTGATAAGCTTGCGCTCAAATCCCAGCTCTGCAGTTGCTAATATTTCATTGTGAACCTAGGCAAGACAACCACTAGGTTTTATTGTGTATAAAACTGGCTGATGACACCTGGCTGAGAGGACTGTTGTGAAGGTGAAGCTAAACAACGGGGGCTTGCATGAAAAGGAACGCATCAGTCCTAATGAGGCAGATGAACATGGAGCCTATTATAAAGAGAAAAACATTGTATACTAATGCACATATAAGGAATCTAGAAATATGGTACTGCTGAACATATTTGCAGAGCAGTAATGGAGACACAAATATTAAGAACAGACTTATGGACATGGCTGCATAGAGGGGAGGAAAGAGAGGGTGGGATGTATGGAGAGAATAATACGGAAATATACATTACCGTATGTAAAACAGATAGCCTAGGGGAATTTGCTATATGACTTAGGGAACTCAAACTGGGGCTCGATAACAACCTAGAGGAGTGGGATGTGAAGGGAGGACGGAGGGATATTCAAGTGGGAGAGGACATGGGTAAACCTATGGCTGATTCACGCTGATGCTTGGTAGAAATCAACACAATACTGTAAAGCAATTGCACTTCAATTAAACATAAATTAAAAAAAATAACATGGGTTTGGTATAGAGCAGATGCTCAATGACTGTTTTCTTCATTCCACTTGACTCCAAATTACTAATACATCACATTTGTTACAAATCTAGTAATCTATCAGATACTTCATATTCATTACCTCATTAAATTCTGATAGAAATACCAAGATAGAAGATAAATCGTATGGTTGTTCTACCCAAACTTTCATCATCAATTATCTCCTTTTCCTCAGTTCTCACCCCTGATGACTCTATTTTTCTCTGCACATAGTTATACATATAAACTTCCTCAGTTTTCCTCTCAACCTTGCCACAATCACAAATTAAGTTCTTGTCTCACTTTCCGTGCAAAAATAAAAAAGAAATCCCACTCACACCTTAACCCTTCACAACTCGGTTTCTTTTTTTTTTTTTTTTTTTTTGGATTAATCTACTAAAACGGCTAATGGTTCCCAAGAAAACCAAAAATTCTTAGCTCTCAACAATCAATGACGTTTACTTGGTACTTATTCTGCTTTAGAGTAAATAACATTCTAACCAAGATTAAACAACCATGGAAGCTAAGCTCTCCTTGGCTGCCATAATTCACCCTTGTTGTTTCCTTTGCTTATCTGACCACTTCTCTTTAGTCAGCTTCACTGGCTCCTAATCTTCTTTCTCATCCCTTTCTCCTGTCCTCCATACTCTTTTCTCTTTTTATAATTTCACAGTTGACCTTTGAGCATCTGGTGGTGGGCGGGGGAGAGGCGTGTGTGTGTAATTTACACGTAGTTTATAGTTGGCCCTCCACAGGCATGGTCGCTCTACATCTACAGATTTAACCAACTACCTTGAGGTCTGTAGTGTTCACTATTGAAAAATAACTGCATGTAAGTGGACTTGTGCACTTCAAACCCATAGAGTTTAAAGGTCAACTGTATTTTCTATGACTTTGGCTTCAACTGCCTGTTTTATACAAATCAAAACTAGCTGTGTGTAGCCCTAACACTACTTAAAGTTTTTTATCCTTTTTTCAAATCATAGGCTAAATGTCTATTCATATTTCAAATTCAATCAAGGGCAAAACCAAAGATCCCTTAAACTTGTCTTTCTCCTGACGTCTCTATTTTGCCAAGTGATGGCATCATTCCCTGAGACTTAAAATCATAGAATCACTCTTTTCTCTTATCCTTCATTACCTTGACCTCAGCGGCTACCATATGTTTATCTCTAAAATGTTTCCCCTGTCTCCCTGTCCTCAATTCCTCACCTCCTAATCAGTCTTGAATCTATAACAGCTCTGCTTTAATGAAATTGCTGCTGTTAACATCACTAACGTTCTCCATGTTGAAAAACCAGCAGTCCTGAATCATTTCAGGACTCCTTTTCCTCTTTGCCTTTGGTTATAGCACTCTTTCTTTCTTGAAAGTCTGCTCCCTTGGTTTCTGGTTTCCTCTATACACATCTCTCTCCCTCCTGTGTAATATCTCATAGTTGAGTTTATCTGTCTATTACAGAACTTACTCACATCACACATTTGGCTGAGAGCTCCTTGAGATTAAAGACTCTACATCTGCCTAACACATAGCAAGCACAAAGTAAACATCTGTTGAATTAATGACTGAGTAAATTCTGTTTCATTCCATTCCTTCTGTCACAACTCTGACTGAGACTCTAGTTCCCTCTTACCAGGTCTATTTTACAAGTTTCTTAACCAGCTTCCTTACTTTCAACCTACTCCAAACATTTCCACGTGTTGGTTGCCAAGTTAATTTTCCTAATGTAGATCTGTGGGACACATCCTTATCTTACACAAAAACCTTCCAATTGCTCACAGAATTGAACCATACATATGAACTTGGAATTCAGCACCCCACAGTAAAATTCCGGTGTGCCTTCCATGATCTTTTAAGACTATTGTATAACCCAAAACCTAACATGGCCTTTCACATTCTCTGTGTTTGGTTCCCAAACTCCTTCTGTTGTAATCTTTCATCCTTTCAAGGTCTGCTTGCTCCATAATACTTTTCTTGATCCCACAGGGGTAAATAACTTTTGATCTTTGATATGTTAATCCACATAGGACTATTTATACTACTTTGATGGGTCATAATATTTCCAGCCAATTATTGTGATTAGCGATTGGCCTTACTGAGTGACCTAGCTTGCAAACTTTCTTAGAGCAAGAACTGTGTATTCTTTATTTTACATTCCATCTCAAAATGTATTTTCAATGAACTTTTAGTGAATGAATAGTTGGTTAGCTATATATATTAAATACTTTGCATTTAATTATCTCCTATCTAAAACATTTTCCTTAATTCAAGAAGCAAGTTTCAGCAAATAGGGCATTCTGAATGTGATTATTTCTAGGTGCACTCAGATTCAACACCCTCTTTCCTTCTGAGTCACATTTGATCAGCCTATTTTCTTTAAAAAGATTTTTTTTTAACTCTCACTTAATGCTCAAGCTCATCTCTAACTTTGACCTAAACCCTTTGACCCAAACACCTCCCTAGTGAAGCTGCCTGAAATAACTGCCCATGAAATGGATGCAGTCTCCCCTCTCACACTTCCTACCTTCTTCTTAGCCTACCACAATCTGGTTTCCACATCATCCCTCTACCCAAAACTGCTTTTGCAAAGTTAATCACAATCTCTTTGTTGCTAAATACAGTGTGCTGTTCTCAGTCCTTAACATACTTGACACTTCAGTTCTAAGATGGTCCCAAGTTTTTGTCTTGAGCCCAAAATTCAACTTCAGCTCCATGTTTATAGACCCCATTGTCTGCAAAGACACCTTAAACTGAATGTTAAACAATAATATTTGTTGAATGGAGAATACCTCCCAAGTCTGCTCTTCTTGGTCTAGGTAAGCATTTCTTAGCCTGTTTTATCCTGTACCCTCTTTTTTATTAGAATATAAAATCCAAATGCCCCTCGGTACCAAACACATTCTGACAGAGCTGCCCACCTTTCACCCAGAGGTTTTTACAGCTTGAGCATGATTGTACATTTCCATCAGACCAAGATGATCCTGTGGAGCATTAGTTTCTGGTGTTTAAACTATTAAAATAATAGCACTTGTTGTATTTTCCAAATGTAAAATTATACTATAATATTAAATGTATTCATAGGCTTTTTGAAACAGTATATAGCTTCTGGAAGATCTTGCTGCCCATAGTGGATTGAAGTCGCATTTCCCTTTCTACTGCTCATCCTCTCAGTTGACAACCCCAGGGTTAGAAGCTCTTTAAGATTGAGTACAGCTCAAAAATTGTGCAACTTCTGGTTATAAAGAGTTTAAGTGGTTTTGATCTCTGAATATTTGTGGCATTTTCCCTTTCTTTCCCTCATCCTCTGTCCTCTAACCTCTGTTCATACTTCTAAACACCCACCCCTTTTATTTTTCTTATTTTCACTGCATTGATCATGGATTGTGCTATCCCTGTGGACAGCTGGACATTTCTTTTTTGGGAGGCCAGAAAAGTAACTTGTCAGTTTTGGAATTTTCTATGAATAAATGCAAGTGACCATGTCCTTGGTTATACATGGAAGTCCAAAAAAATAAAAATTTTCTGAGTTGCTTTGGGGAAGACTTCCAAGCATGGTTGAGAAGAAAGGCCTTCTTTCCAGATCTGGATTCCCAAGCAAACAAGAGAAATTCACTGAATTCATGCATAAGCCATAGCTGAATTCAAATTTTTTGCACAGCAAAAACTAGAAGGGAAGTCTTAACATTCCTTCTGCTCACATCTTTATTTCACTGTGTCCTGCTTGGTCATATCTTAGAAATGTTAGAATTGCTAAACTATAGGAAAAAGTGCTTTGCCCTTCTTTCAATTTATGAAAGAAATTGAAAATAACTTTGGGCTATTTTTTTTCACAGTACATTTTTGTCATTTTACCTATGTGTTTACCCTCACTAAGCTAGCTTCCATTATTAAATCTGTTTTTGTAACTGTCTTATTGTAAGAAAAAAACTACAATCTTGCCCTTGGTTTTAGAGCACTTTATAAGGAGTCTATGAAAATCAAAAGGCATTTCTTTTAGCCTCCAGTTTCCTCTTTGAAGGACATACTCATTAGACTATGACAACATAGGCAATCTTGAATGGCTGACAGATTGGACAACTTTGCCTAAGAGTTACACTGTTGACAGTCAAGTTCAAGGCTCCAAGAATCTTATAACACCAATTGCTTAAGCCAAAAAGCAGAAGCAAAGACCTAATCAACTTAAAGAAAACCTATGCTGAAAGTATACGAGTGTGTAGGCAATAGACTCCTGAAAGCTTTCTAAACCTGGTTTTTCAAAAGGGTTTGTAAAGTGTTTCTCAATTCTCACTCCACGCCCCAAACTCCAAACAAATTACATGTGTTGAGCCATTATAGTTAACGCATGCACTGCTTCCTTCAAATTTTCTAAAAGAGGCCAAACTGATAAAAGCCCTTGCACCTAATCATGTGATTTCATGTATTCTTGCAAGTCTATACCTTTGTGGTATTAAAGCTCCGGACTTGGTTTCGGTGTTCGTGGCCTCTTTCTAGGCATTAACTTTCTATTATTATTTAAGTAGATTCTGCACTGATCATTTAATGTGCAATTTAAGAATATAGTCTCTATTGCAGTGTACAGTAGAATTTATGATACACAATTGAAAAAAGAGACTCAAATTCATATCCAGCATATTACTAAATGAGTTATTTCTCCATATTTTATTTCTTTTCTCATTCTTAATGTCATCTTTCCTCCATCCTTAGCTTTCTGTTCAAAGTTCCATACAGATTAGTAAGGTCTGAGTTTTGCTTTAGCACCCTGGACTCATCCCCATGGGCAGCAACAAGCAAATGTGCATGAAATCCCTCTTATGTCCTAGTATCAAGGAGACTGTCCTCTGCATCCTCCAAGAAGTCCCACTGAAAAATACTGTTTTCATAACTAAGTGCCTGACAAGCTAAGATACTGATATTTTATTCCCTCATGGAAAATGTGTAATGGTATTTTTTTCAATTGCTACATAATTCTCAAGACTATTAAGTAGGATAAGAACTACTACCAGGAAAACTTTGAGGGTGTGCTAAGCAGATCACTGGGCTTAGATACGCATGTTTAGTTTTAGGAGCTGGGCAAGTCAAGGTGCTCCTGCATAATAGAGGTATGAGTAATTTAAAGATGGAGGGAGAAGGGGGAAGCCAGGGATAGCAGAGCTAGGGAAGCTGGGTAAAGTATGAGGGAAGGGCCAGAGAGGAACCTTCAGTGTTGGCAAATTAAGGCACTGTGCAAGCCAGAATGTTCGAGCGGTTTGACATCAGATATACATATAAACTATTCCCCTCACCTTTCCCTCGGTAAGATCTTCACTGCTCACTCACTCCTCTGTGAAAGAGGGGTCTATTGGCGAACATAAGGAAAAGCTGGTATCTGTGACTGTGGGTTGACCTTGGACAAAACCAGAAAGAGGTTATGCATGTGCCAGAGACGCAAGGTCAGCTAATATCTGTGTTACCCCAAGAAGGCCCAGGTATCAGAGAGAAATTGTACATTTCTTAACTATGTAGAACTCATTCAGTGTGATTTTCAGGTCCACTATATCCTTCTACTTTTCTGTATATTCATTCTATTAATTTTTGAGAGTTTGATATTGAAATGGCAACTAAAAATCTTAATTTATCTGCTTAAGAAATAATTGTATTATATAGTATAACTATATCTAACTTTGTTCTATATTTTCCAAGTCTCAGGTAAATGTGTTAATATACTTTCATAACTTAAAAAAGAAACAGCAAAAAAAATCAGACCGGGAATTAATCCACATAGTCACATACTGCCTATATTAACAAAGTCCAGTCACTGCATCTTTCTGATCCTGCAGTATGTCCACTATGAAATGGGTGTAATGATAGCAGGCTTTGGGGTTTCAGGAGGATTAGGGCTAAAATGTACAAAATACTCACTATATGGAAGTTACTTTTTTAATGATGTTTTTTCCCATTTTTGCTGTAGCTGCTGAAAACCCTGAACCAAGTCTGTGACTCAAAAAAAAAAAAGAAAGAAAATGAAATGTAGTCTTCAGATGTGTTGTATTTTTCTTCCTGCATTTTAAACCAAATTTTATTTTTTCTACTCATAATTATTTGCTCATCCTATATCTATTCTGTTGTATTACAATCTGCAGCAAAACCCTTGTAAAAAGTGGTATTAAAGAATTTCTATTATCCTCTCCAGATCCCCATAGTGAATTTTAGGACATGAAGGGAATTGGAGCATCTTCTTCCATGTTAAATGCTGCTGCCCTGCTTATAGTTTCACGGAGTTGTATGACCAATACTTGGAGTGACCATGGCATTGATTAAAACCTGTCCCAAACTGTCTTGCCTTGTCCCCTTTATTATCTAGCATTGGCTCCCATCTGGGATTAGCAATGAGGCATTGCCTGTGGAAACTTGGTTTTATCTTCTTTATCTTTACATCACTACCAACTAAGCTGATCAGACCCAACCATCACAATCACGCCAAAATGCCTGCCCCATCCATAGGAGGCAAGAAAAGAAACAAAAGCAACAGATAACATTTCTATCACAACTGAGAGAAGCAAGGCCCCAAAATGCCAGTGATCAGTCCATCATCAATACAAAACTGAAATTAAAACCCAGCCAATCACTTTCCTGCATTCTCAGCACTACAGAAGGTGAGTGCTTAACACACTCGTTTACTCAGACAATCCATAGCTTGTCAGAACATCAAGTCATGGGCACATTTATTTGATTCTACTGAAGATAATAGCTTTCAATGACACAGCTTATGCAGGGGCCAGAGCCCCAACCTTGGAAAGATTAGAGCTATACAAGCCTCATCTCCACCTTTGAAATTTATTGCAAGTTCATGAAGGCATCAAAATCTCAATACCATCATTGTAATGGAAAGGTAGCACCCAGTTCCTAGTGCAAAACCCAAGGAAGTTTCAATTTTACACAAAAGAAAACAGAACTTTAAAATAAGTCACAGGTGCTTTAGAGTTCTGACAAATGTGTGGCCTTTTCCTTTCCTCTGATAACTTCTGAAGACAGCACAAAGACCAAAGTTTCTAAACTTTCCAGAAGTGGGTTTTCACGTGTTTGTCTTTGGTTTTGTTTTGGCTTAGCAAATAGTACAGCATATGGCATATCAGTTATATCCAGGAACAGAGGCTGTAAGCAAAAGACTTGAGAAGTTGCCCCAGTGGTTAGCTGGGAGATACCATGCTCTCCAATTTCCCCAAATCCAGGTGTTTACAGAACAGTGTTTACACCTACGTTGATGGAAAGAGGAAACACTCATTTCTCCACTAGCAAGAGCTCTAGAGCAGGCAGTCCTTGACAAACCAAGCAAACAGGAACCTTAGCTGATTTTCAGAGTGGATTGTATATTCCTTAGCAAGTCTTCACCATCATCATTCTTCACAACTACACCAAAACAAATTAACTCTAGCCCTTACCACAAGCACTTCAAGATAACATAGAAGAACAATTTTGCAAAAGGCTTACAAGATTGACTAGACATGAAATTAGTAAGTAAAAGACGAAGTATTATTGTTCAGGCACCAATTTGGCTTAGCAATAAAACTAAGACATCTAAATAATAAACTTATTCTTTAAGAACTGGCAACAATCTTTACCAAACAAGTTTAATTTTTAGAAAAAGAAATGAAATCAACATTATAAGAAAAATCTGTGTAACTGTTACCATTAAATACATCTTTCAAACAAAAGCTCTTTTATGTTGAGCTTCTCTATCAGTCTGAGATCACAGGCAGTGATTACAATGGTACAGTACAGAACGTCTAGAACATTATTGTGTCCATGTAGATGACACAACAATTCGACTTGCTTTCGCAGGAAAAAACCACTTAGATGCATGAAAAAGTGTGCCAATTAGTTTTACTCTTCTCCCTCCCTCCCACCCCTCAGGTTTTAATCATCTGTTTTGTAGCAACTGTTGTAAATTATGGGTAACAACAACCTTGGAACTTCAAATCCAATACAAACCAATACCCACTGCCACCTTCTTGGCAGTCTGCCACGTGTGCTATTTTACAGCTAGGCATTAGGAGGCAGCAAATGGCTCAAAACCACAGGCAAAGATAAAGTTGGAAAAGAGACCCAAAGCAGCAAAAGCATAGGAAACAGATTTCATCTTAAATACAAACTTCCAGGAATTTAGATTTGCTATGAGGAATAGTTAGAAGGAGAAAGTATTTGGCCCTCATAGAGACCTCTGTGAAACCTTCTGGATCCTACTTCCCATTTCATCATCTCTAAGAAACTGGTTACCTTAAGGGTTAAACAACATAGGTCTCGGTTTCATTTAAACTTGTTTTCTGGGTCCAGAGAAAGGTCTCAGGGTTGCCTATGTGGAATTCTCAGGTCACACTCGAGTTGGCAGTGCCCACACTAATGCAGTTACTGTTCATCCAGGAGACATTAGAACTGATGCTGCCCCATATCCCTTTGTTCCAATTTAAAGTATTTACATATTTTAAATATGCACCATAGTTATGTAAGAATGCCAATGCTGCAAGTATGTTTAAAAAAAATACTTGTGACATGTGCTCTCATTAAAAGTAACATGTCCTTAGACAACACATGCCATTATTTTTAGGAAGCTGAAAATAGACTTTTCACTTTTCTTAAAAAGGGATAATCTCTCTCAACAAAGCTCATTTCAATTATAATGCTTTATTAAATTACAGGAAATGTAACTTAAAGAGCCTTAAAAATGTTTGATTAGTTTATAATATCATAACAACTCTTGCGTCTGTCTCTGGATATTTGCTTTAAAGAAGTAAGCTCATGTAGCTTACACAAGAATTTTATTTCAAGCACAAGTAGAAAGGGCATGATGGATAGGAGTCAGAACTATAAATGTGTGAGGAAGATTGTGTGGTACATGGAGAAAAGATAGTTTTCTATCTTTCATCTCCAAGATAGTTCCCTGCAATTTTGTGCATTGTTTCTTGAACTGTTGTGCTAAGAATGCGTACATTACATGCCACACAAAACTTAGCTATTACAGAATACACAGAGTAAAGTAGTAGTGAAAAAGACACTCATCAGCACAATATTGCGATAGTTAAATCGAACCAAAAGTCATTCACATCAAATAATGCAAATGCTGCACAAAACGTATTTTCCTTCTAAGCATGCATGCTGATTCCAAACTACTCCAAAAACTGAATTTCAGCTTTACTATGTTTAACTATTAACAGTAATTGAAAAAAAAAATCACACATTACTTACTATTTTGAAGGCATCTATGCCATCCTTCTGAATTCAAAGGGGTGAAGAAGAATCACTGCCACGAGGAAATCTATCAGGCAAAAGGAGAGAAAAACAGCAAATATTAGTTGTCTAAAAATTAGCATCTTCAGGTTTTCTTGAAGTACTTCCCAAAGGATCCCAAACCAATGAAGAAAAAGTTGGAGAAAAACATCACACACATCACCAGCCGACTTTCTCCACAAACCCATGCAGCTCCAAACTTTAAAGGCTAAATTGCTGAGCATCCTGAGTGAGCAAATATCCGACTTCCGTATCTCTGGTTACATACACAATTTCAGTAAGACGAATGCATCTCCAAAATTGTGGTTACTTTAATGTATTATCCAGATTTCCCCGTTTCTCTCCCTTTCTCTCTTTTCCATTCACATTTTTCTTCCTACAAAATGCACATAGGTCTGTTCTTCCTTGTACCCGAGTCAGGCCTGGCTTTGAAATGCATTTCAATCTCTCAACACAGACTGCTTTCATTGCATTTAGAGTCCCACTAAGGCCCAGCTTTAAAAGCTACTGATTCTTTTTTTCTTTAGCCTTCCTCACAAAGGAAGGGTATTTTGTAAATTACCAGCTCGTTCAGATCAACAAAAGGTACTTTCATAGAAAGCCCCATTTGATTTTGCTCAAATTTGATTACAAGGATGGAGAAAAGGAAAGGAAGTCAAAAAGAAAAACCCCAGATGGCTTTTTCATTCATCTCAGTGAATGAGCTTTATCTGTGCCTTTTGAAACTGTAGCAGTGGAAAAGCATTTCTGTTGGCTTAAAAAACTTGACAAAAATTATTGGTTTGCCATTTCTCATGTAACAGCCATTGGGAACTGGATGAAAAGACTTTTTCATGGGATCGCCTGCTTGGATCAAAATAATGGAGATTAGGTATTTCATTATAAATTACAGTGGGAGATAGAGCAGGCTGTCATATTAATAGCAACCTGCTCATGGCCTTCAATGGTAGCTATTCTCCTAGACAAAGGACCAAGGGGGTTGTCTATTGAACTTGTACTTTAGGCCTGATCAATTTTCTATCATCAAGGCAAAAGGTGAGATGACTAACAAAGGAATTCACACATGAGTGACCTCATAAGCCTACAGATAAAACAGCTTAAAGAAGCAAAATACATCCTGAAATTATGGATGATAAACTATATAAAGAAGAAGACAGAGTGTGAGAGTGAGAGAGGAAAGAGCAATGGTCTATAATTCTCCTCTCTTCTTGGCCAAATGGACACATTAAAAGCTACTTGTTTTCAGCTGCAGATAATTGCAACGTTTGGTTTGCAGTGGTCTGCTTTAAATCCTTCAGCTGACTTCTTTTTTTTCCTCAGCACAGCTCCAGTCATTTCATTCACTATTAACAACAGCATTGTGTTCAAGACAAAGCTTCAACCAAGAGTCACACTTAAAAATAAAAACTAGAAAGAATCCCAAGCAGCACAGGCTTCAAGATATTACACAGCTGAACGTGCATTTGTTATTTTGCTCCAGGTTACCAGCCTCTTGCCTGCCTCTCCGTGTGCATGTTTTTCTTATATTTTAAATCATCTGAAGCCTAACCTGGACCTGTGACTAAAAGAAATAGAATCTTAATGAAGCCTAATGAAATGTGATTCTATGAAGATTCTTTTGAAGAATAGTGATGATAAAATACAAATCAAAGAAGTAGTGTAGGAAAGGTGATTGATTTTCATCCAACCACAAGGAATAATTTAGATTCCCCATTGAAGTTGCCCAGATCACTGTAGAAATTGCTAAAAATTTCTTCCCTATTATACTTGCAAAGAAATTTCAGCTTCTCTTTAAAAAAATAATTGGAATTTCTTCCTGCTAGTCTTAGTGTTCCTTGAATTCAGGATGATAGTAGAGAATTCATGTCTCAGAGAGATAAAACCTGGGTTACTAAAGGTTATTATTACCTGGAAATGCAGATACATGTAACACTTTCTGCATATCACATAAAGCAAATGAAAAGTAAAAAGACATGTGAGCAGGATATATTTTTACTGTGCTATTTTTTAAACCAAAAGGTAGTATAAGATCATTAATATAAAAGGGCTTCCAACTGCCTGAAAGCTTGAGAAAGAACCATAAATATCACTTGTGACAGCAGCTGTCAAAATAAGGCTGCATTTTGAAAGGCACCCTTGACAGGTGTAATGACCCCCAAATCCTGGGCACAAGCAGTCTGAGTATACACTCATATACATAGTAGTAATGACATACAGAAGGTCACTTGTATAAAGATCAATAAAACAAGGTTATAGTATTATCTGAGACATATACACAAATGATTCATTTGTATAAAATTTTACCTTCTTTGTTTTTAGGGGACCCTTGATCCCTCAGCTATTTTAACCACTCAGAGAGACCATAACTTCAAGGAACTAAATTACACTGATTGAAGTCAGTGTGCCTGCAAGCTCTTTCCACTATCGGTGTAAATGTAAATGGATATGAACTTTCCGAAGGGTAAACTGGACAGCATTCTTCAAGAGTTTGAAAGCCTTCATAACTCTTAATCCAGTTATTCCATCTCTAGGAATCTTCCTAGTACAAACTATCAGAAATGCAGATAAAGATTTTCTTCCCACAAAGATAATTATACAGTGAGTCAGACAGTTATAGGATAGTGATTAGGACTTCAAGTTCTCGAGCCAGACTTGCTGAGTTCCAAATTAACTTCACCAGCTTCTAATGACAACCTCATGACTTTCATTATTAACCTCTCCTCTATGCCTCAGTTTTCTCATCTGTAAAGTGGGGATATCAAAAGTGTATTACAAAAATTAAAAGAGTTAATATATATAAAGCACTAAAGCTGTGGCTGAAACATCATAAGTACTAAATAGGTATTAGATATTTTTTTTATAAATGCTTACATTTGGAAATTATCAACTAAATTGTGATAAATACAACAGAATGTAGTACGCCCATTAGAGATCCTTTTCTTACTGACATGGGAAAATATTCATACTAACTGAAAAATTAAGGATATAAAACTCCATATATTATGTGATTTCAAATATGTATATTTGATATGGGCTTCCTTTGTGGTTCAGACAGTAGAGAATGCAGGAGACCTGGGTTTGATCCCTGGATCAGGAAGACCCCCTGGAGAAGGAAATAGCAATCCACTCCAGAATTCTTGCCTGGAGAATCCCATGAGCAGAGGACCCCGGTGAGCTACAGTCCATGGAGTCGCAAAGAGTTGGAGACGACTGGGAGACTAAGCACACAGATTTGAGAGATATATATACATATACATATATATATATATATATATATGAGAATAGTATATGTGTTTTATATATGTAATATAGATATATACATTAAAAGTGGCAATAGTATTTATTCTTGGATAATGTAATTTCAAGTGACATTTATTTTCTTTTTACATTTTAATTTTTAAAGGAAATTAAACATTTTTTAACTCTTATTTTTATGAGTTGTTTATGAAGAAGGAGGAAAACTAGGAGGAGCACCAAGCCACAGCAGTATTTATGAAACAGAGGTAGGCCAGGCTAAGGGGAGGGCTTCCCAGGTGGTGCTACGTGGTAAAGAACCCGCCTGCCAGTTCAGGAGACATAAGAGATGCCAGTTTGATCCCTGGGTCAGGAAGATCTCCTGGGAGAGGGCATGGCAACCCATTCCAGTATTCTTGCCTGGAGAATCCCATAACAGAGGAGGAGCCTGGTGGGCTACAGTCCATAAGGTCGCAAAGAGTCAGACTCTACTGAAGCAACTTAGCACAGCACACAGGCTAAGTCAGAATCTATGCCAAAACCTGCTTCAGTGTTTAGCACTAAGATAAGGAAAGGAGATGTGCTTCCACAACTGGGAATTGCTAAGCTTAAAGTTTAAGATACAAACAAAATCCAAACATAATGGATCCACAAAAATTCCTGCCCCAAGGAGCTGTCAGTACAAAGGCATCAGACAACAGGGGAAGATATGCATGTACCAATATATACAGATTCTGTGTATAAACACAGACAACTGAGATCCAATCAGTTAGGGGCAGAAGACAAAGCCGAAGACTCCTAAGAAGTTTCAACAGGGCCCAAGTAGTTTTGTTGCAGGTGAGGCTAAATATAGAGACTTGCTAGTTGCAGCCAAGGAAATGCTTCTCTATGGCAAATGTCTAGAAAAGGAGAGTAAAAACCAAGAGGTAGGCACTTGGCCTTTTTCTCCTTGTACCCATGGGGAGCCATAAACTAAGCACAGGAAGGGAGGTACATGGAAGAGCAGACCTTACCCCTTACCCCTGTTAATTGCTCAGTCAAGCTTGAACTGGGGCGGGGGCGGGGGCAAGGGGAGGGAAGGAAAGTGAGAAGCCCAGAGTGTTTAACTGGGTGCACCAGTATTTAGCAACAATATGTGACTGTAAAGTTATGGAATATCCCAAGATATTATTAACTGCCAGGAACATGACAGAGCATAGTTGAAGCTGCAGAGAAGTGAACTGAATACAGATTACTCAGTATAGGAGTTATATGTATATCATGCCTTTGTTACAAGGAATAAGCAATGGCAGTTAAGTGCTAGACTTTTCAAGAAACTTCTGTTAATAAGAAGAAAACTTCTAGAATATGGAAGTGCCATAGCTAGCAATTCCACTTCTGGGTATACATCCAATTATGTATACTGCTGCTGCTGCTAAGTCGCTTCAGTCGTGTCTGACTCTGTGCGACCCCAGAGATGGCAGCCCACCAGGCTCCCCTGTCCCTGAGATTCTCCAGGCAAGAACACTGGAGTGGGTTGCCATTTCCTTCTCCAATGCATGAAAGTGAAAAGTCAAAGTGAAGTCGCTCAGTCGTGTCCATGGTGCTATTACCTTATATGCTTCAGTAAGGCATAGCTGTGTTGACAGCATGGAAGACCATGTGAAGAAGAAAACTATGAGCTTGAAACTCAGACAGAAGGGTTTTCCCAGGGACTTGATGGCCAATTCATTTACAAAGAGCACATAACCAACATTACCATTCATGTTGGTAAATCTAAATAATTATTCTTCATCTGTCCACATATCAGCCTGGCTCCCTTTCAAGGCATGTTGATACATATAGTGCCTTTCTGCAAATTAATGAAAGATGTTTCCTCTGGGAATAAGAGTTATTAAATGGCACCCCCCTCCCCACCCCAGGATGGATATATACACTGGATCAGCATAACTCCTGGCTAGATTTTGCCCCCTATTTACCCCTCTGGCATCTCAGTGAAGTGTACAAATTTTAAAACTGACTTAACATAGCAGGCCCCTAAAATAGACAAGGGTTCCCTAAAATAGATAAAATAACTCAAGGTCTAAAATATGTGTTCCTTTCAGAATTACAAGGAACCCAACTCTTACAATCACATCTCTGTGAATGGTATTTATTTTTTATTGAAGTATAGTTTATTTACAATGTTTCAGGTGTATAGCAAAGTGATTCCATCATATATTTATATGGATGTATATATACTGTAAAAATATATATGTGTATGTGTATTCTTTTTTATTATTTTCCATTATAGGAAAGAAGTATAAGATTTTGAGTACTTACTGTGCTACACAGTAGGACTTAATCTGCTTTATATATAGCAGTGTGGTACCTGTTAATTCCAAATTCTAAATTTATCCTTTCCCCCACCTTTATCCCCTTTGATAACCATAAGTTTGTTTTCTGTGTTTGTGAGTCTGTTTCTGCTTTGTAAATAAGTTCATTTGTATCACTTTTTAGATTCCGCATATAAGTGATATCATACAATATTTGCCTGATTTACTTCACTTAGTATGCTAATCTCTAGGTCCATTCATGTTGCTGCCAATGGCATTATTTCATTACTAATATTCCATTGTGTGTGTGTATATACATATACACACTACATATATATGCATATATATACCATATCTTTATCCATTCATCTGTTGATGGACATGTAGGTTGCTTCCATGTCTTGGCTATTGTAAATAGTTCTGCTATAAACATGGGGTGCATGGATCTTTTTCAATTAAGGTTTTCTCTGTATAAATGCCCAGCAGTGGGATTGCTAGATTATATAGAAACTCTGTTTTTAGTTTTTTAAGTAACCTCCAAACTGCTCTCCATAGTGGCTGCACAAGTTTACATTCCCACCAACAGTATTGGAGGGTTCCCTCTTCTTACAAATTTTATTGAAAAATTACATTTCCAACCCTGGCCTATCCAAACTAATGCCACATTTCAGGTCAACTATGGGCTTTCCTGGTGGCTCAGATGGTAAATGATAAGACATTTCTATTAGGCTATGACACTGAAGCCTCAAATCAACATATCCAAAATATCTTTATATGCCCTTTCCCACACACAAAAAACCCCAGGTCCTTCTCCTGATTCCCTCTGATTCTGTTCATGTATCATCCTAAGTGCCCAAACCCAAAATAACGACAACATATCTGAATCATTCCCTTCTTTTGTGCTTCACAGGCAATAAATATGAGTCAATTTTCTCCTTGATCTACTGTATTCAGACTTCCAGCTCTTTCCTAAGTCACATACAGTCCTGAAAATATAACATATAATTTTTCAAGGTTCTGTAATTAACCCTCTCATCGCTCTCCATGGCCTCATTCAGGAAAGCAGTAATTCTCTCCTTTGACTTACTCACTGTCTGTTAACTCTCTAACTCACCTTTCCTGAAACTCTCTCTCCCTGGATTCTTGGATTCTGACCACCTCCCTGATTCTCCAGTGCCTCTAATTCCACATTCCTGGCTCCAGCAATTTCAATGAGGGACTCTCCCTCATCTCGGAAAGATTCTACTTTGATCCACTTCTCTCTACATAATCTCAGGCCACCTTTTCCTCTTTAAGATCTCCTCTGATCTGTATGCTAATGGTTCCCAAATCCACTCCCCTAACTCCAGTCCTAAAGCCAGCTCATTATGTTAAAAAATCAACCTCATTGTTTTCCACAAGGCTTCAGGGAATGGGAGAAGCAAGTTGTGGGGGCAGGACTGGAGAGACAGAGAGGGGAGGGGAGGAAAAAGAAAGGGAAGGGCAGCTCAAACAAACATTCTTCAGAGCAAACAATCTTCCTTTTCTATCTGGATAAAAAGCAACACTTTTTCTCAAGCAACAAATCCCAAGCCCATTCTTGTTGGCCTTTCAGTCTCAACCTCTATTACTCACCAAAACCTCTGAATTATATCTTATAAATTCCTCTACATTTTCTCCTCTTCTTTTTAGTCAAATTCCTATTCTCATTTGGCTCTCAAGCAGATTTGACTTAAGCTACAATGTCCAAACTGAGTTCCCACTCAGATTCTCAGAATTTATTCTCTACCTGAACATTACAATAATTTTTCTAAAGGAAAAATCTACTCATTTCATTTCTGATTAAAATTCTTCAATAGTACCCCCATGATATAGAGCTGCGCTAACCAATATACATCACCTGGGAGCTTGTCAGAAATGCAAAAACTAGGACCCCATTCCAGAATTACTGAACAAGATCTGCATCTTAACAAGATCTCAAGGTGTTTCATGTGGGCATTAAATCTGAGACGCACTGATCTAAAGAATAAAATATATTTGTGAGCTCACCAGTGGGCTTCCCAGGTGACGCTAGTAGTAAAGAACCCTCCTGCTAATGCAGGAGATGCAAGAGATGCAGGTTCAGTCCTCATGTTGGGAAGATCCCCTGGGGGAAGGCATGGCAACCCACTCCATATACTTGCCTGGAGAACTCCATGGATAGAGAGCCTGGTGGGCTACAGTCCCTAGGGTCACAAATAGTTGGACACGATTGAAGTGATTCAGAACACATGCACACATGTGAGCTCACCCATAGGCTGGTCACAACCTTCACAAGCTGCTGCCCATGTATCTTTCCAGCTTCAGCTTCAGCCTTTATCCTTCCACACTCCTTTCCTGCCTCAGGGCCTTTGTAGAAGACATTCTTTTTCCAGATTACCCTTCCCTACCTCATCCTGCAATACCTGATTAGTCTCACATCTTCATACAAGGTCTTAAGACCAAATGTTTTGTTTCAAGAATATAAGTGTTTTAAAGAAAGCATATTAGAATAGTGTCTGCACTCGGCATGAGCTGTTTTTCCATGAAATTTTTGTTTCAGCCAAACACTGTACTTTTAATTGCATGTGTACATGTGTATTGTTCATGATCTAGAATATATTTCTTATTGTAGGTATAAACCCCAGAAACTCTAAGTCCTAAAGTGCCCTAAAATGCCTTCTCTAAGTTCAGAGGTCAGAAGGGCCTCAGAGCTTTGCCATGGTAGGCATACCTTTATTATAAAACTGATTACATTTTATGAAAATAAATTTTTGCATATCTATTTCCTCATCAGACCATGAGTTCGTTCTGGGTCGGGGCTATTGCTTCTCCATCTTTGAAAATCAGAATCCTAGCACAGTCAATGTTTTTTCCAGGAATGAATGAATAACAGCATTAATGAAATATGTCCCTCAATATGCCAGTATTGAGGCAGCAGGGGACCACACAGGGACAAAGTCATCCCTTTGAGTGGTGGTCCAGAATCTTAGGGAAGGCTGTGGGCTTCAGCTAGACTGACTTCTTTCATTTCTGAATCCCTACTTTGTCCCGTAGGACTGTGTCACCTGGAACAACTTACCTAACCTCATAGGTTTTCAACTCTCTCCTCTGAAAAATGAGTATGTGCTGTGCTTAGTCACCCAGTTGTGTCTGACTCATTGCCAGCCCAGGACTGCAGCCCGCCAGGCTCCTCTGTCTATGGGAATTCTCCAGGCAAGAATATTGGAGTGGGTTGCCATGCCCTTCTCCAGGGTATCTTCCCAACCCAGGGATCAAACCCAGGTCTCCTGCATTGCAGGCAGATTATTTATCATCTTAGCCACCAGGGAAGCCCAAGAATACTGGAGTGGGTAGCCTATCTCTTCTCCAGGGGAACTTCCTGACCCAGGAATCGAACTAGGGTCTCCTGCATTGCAGGCAAATTTTTTACCAGCTAAGCTACCCAGGAAGCACCCCCCCCTGCAAATGAGGATATTATATTTAATTTTCCAAGGGTAAGATAGGTGAGATAACATTGCATAAAATGCTTAACACAGTATCTAGAATGTGTGTATCTAGAATTTACCTAGAATATAGTAAGTGCTCTGTAACATTTGTACTGATGTAAGAATTAAATACAACAATATCTACCACACACCTGCCACACTGTAGGCACTCAGGTATGGCAGTGATGATTACAGCTAGGCAATTTATTGGGATTTTTAATATAAGGGAATAACATTGAAAAATCTAACTTCTTATTTTAACTTGGGAGTAAAAATGGGACTCCTCACATGACACAGGAGAGTGTTTTACTTTGTCTTTAGTACATATCACCTTTAACGCTTATATCATCCTTAGCTGTATACCATGTTTATTATTTAGCATTAGTCCCCTCCACCAAAAATATAAGCTGCATGAAGGCAGAAATACTGTCTGGTTTGGTTACCATTATTTATTAAGCACCTAAAATAGTACCTGACAGAGAGTAGGGAGAAGAATAAGCACTGAACAATTATTTATTTTAAAAAACAGAATACTGGCCAAGCCTTATGTCCTTCAACTCTGGACTTGCCTTGGTCTAAGGGGGAGGTGAGTCTTTTTCGTTTTTGTTTAAAAAAAAAAAAAGAAGAGTTAGATGGGCTGGGCCACTCCCAAGTCAACCCTGAACAGGTCTTTGTTTTCAAAGCCCTAGGCCTATGGATATCATGTTGGAGTGTTTCAGAAGGGAAAACACCAAGGCTTCAGAGTTCCATGATTGAAGAGGAAAAGTGGCCTCACTTCTGTAAGATTCCCCAAACTGAGCAGAGAGAGGGAGTTTTCAGCTCTAAGAATGGCAGTGTCATGAACTCAACACACCTGAGGTAGCAAAACTTCAAATGGTAACAGCCCCAGAACTAACTCAAGGTAATGCTATCTGTCCAGCAGAGGACAACCCAAAATGCACCAGTGTTTCCCTTGAGGTTCATTATTATGAGGGGGAAAAATCTAGAGAAACTAGAGAAGATCAGTCAAAACACCTTTCAGAAAAGAAAAATTTCGCTTCACATTTAAGTTAATGCAGCTCTCAAAACAGAGAGAGAGAGACACAGACATAGCCTGTGGTGCAGGCGTGGAGGTGGATGTACAGGTAGATGCCCATCTAGATGTGGGTGTAGACGCAAACACACACCTCCTCACGCGGGGAAGGGCAACACATATGTCCTGAGTAGCTCTGTGAGTCAAACTAAAATTAACGAGTAAAAGCTACAGAGACTTTCATATCAACATAAACAAGTATCTAGTTTAACATGGTCCCTAACCAAATAAAAGGAGCTCATTTAGGGGTTTATCCCTAATACTTACAATGTTCAGACAGGCTGAACTACCACTTGGGTTGAAGATTATAGAGGAAACACAAGTGTTTCTTGTCTGTCAAGAGCTGTGAGAGGCCTAACTGGAAGAGGGGTTAGTCTACTTCAAATGAATGGATTTTAAGTTAAGAAATAGCTACTCAGGATAACAACACAGAAAAATAAAAGCACACAGATACTTTGCAGTTCTCCTCAGCTTCAATTTTTAAGCAGACATTTCTTGTTGTATAACTTGAAGACATTTAAATACTGACTGAGAAGTTATACAACTATAAAGCTCTGTTACTGGTACTCTATTAATAACAAATGAAAGTAATTTAAACATAGAATAATACCTGTAGTATCTATTTTTAAAAGGATCTTGTCAAGGAAATAATGTAAGCAAAACTGAAATGGATGCACTTAATTTACTGTAGAATAAAAATTTCAAAAATTATAGTAACATTCAATTATGAATACTTGCAGTGCTAATTAAAACCATCTTATCAATCACTAAAGTGGGTCCTATGGTATCTCCTCTATTTGGCAGTATTTTCTTAGTCTAGTTTGAGATGTTCTATGAATTTCAAAGTAATAAAACTGATTTCCCTTGAAAAATGTTACATAACTCAAACTATTTAAGTCAATTTTGCAATCAGTCTGATTTAGCAAAATTTAGCTATCCTAATCAAAATTTAAAACACTTCTATTTATATTAATGGCTATTAAAGGCACTGATCAAGGCAGAGCTTTTTAAGCAATGGAACCACTTTGGTCCCAGAGAAAAATCAAATTGATTTCGAAATATAGATAACTATATGATAGTGTGGCACATATGCTAATCCTACCTGCATACATTCTAAATAAAAATGACTTGCTAACAAGAAGAACCATGACTGATTTCATGAGTTACACTTCTATTATTACTTTACAACATTGACATAATTCTTGATCCCTCCCTTTTCCTCAGACTCCAGATCCCATCAGTCGACAAGTCTTTTTGATTTTACCTCCCCCCAAAATGGCCGATCTATCTCTTATAGGCTGCTGGGGCCCAAGTCCAGAAAACATAACCTCTGTCTGAAGTGATGCCAAGGGCAAACCAACTGACCTTTCTCATTCCCCTTCTCCAACCACCAAGGCCCACCTCCCTCCCCAGTCCTCTTACAGCCATAGCCCTCTTAAGACTCCACAGTTTAAAATTATTCAAAGGCTTCCCACTGCATTTGGAATGAAATCCAAACTCCTTCCAAGGACCTGTCACTTCCTGCGTGATGCAGCCCATGCCTACGGCCACAAAGCCATCTCCTATAGCTCCTAGAGCTGTCCTCTTCCCTACTGACACTCTGGAATTTTTTGCCATCTTCTAACACACAAACATGTGCTATACCCTCTAACCAGAATGTTCTTTCTGCAGCTCCTCTTATGTCAGACTCATTCTCATCCTATCAATTTCTCCTCGATGTCCACTCCTCAGAGAGCCTTCCCCTGCTACCTTGGAACCCATCCTGCCCCATGTAACCTTGCTGTTTCCTGTCTTCTTCTCAGAATCTGGCTTGTGGTCCTCGAAGTATCTGACTCAACCTGCTGTTATTTTATTAGCTTGTGTTTTCAGTCCGTCATCAGTTCAGTTCAGTTGTTCAGTCATGTCCAATTCTTTATGACCCTGTGGACTGCAGAATGCCAGGCCTCCCTGTCCATCACCAACTCTCGGAGTTTACTCAAACTCATGCCCATTGAGTCAGTGATGCCATCCAACCAGTCCATGGACCATCCAACCAGTCCAATGGACATGATGCCATCATCATTGACAATGATCTTGATGATGATGATAGAAGCAGCATTGGACAAGCATTTGCTATGTGCCAGACACTGTCTGTGTCTCAGTGCTTTGCATATATTAACTCATTTAATCCTTACAATAACCTTATCACCATCCATATTTTACAGATAAGAAATTCCAAGGCTTAAACAGGTTAGTGTAGACAATTTACAAAAAGTCATTAATTAAGAAGTGCAAGAGTTGAGATTTAATCCCAAGTACTTTGATCTCAGGTGCCCACTTTCATTTCTGCTAAAGAAAAAAAAATTGAGGTCACTGTTTGAATATACCACTGAATAAAAAACTCAGTCAATAACCAAAACTTGAACTGTCCTGATTTATTAGAAATGCTGATCATAAACAAAACTTAAGCTTTCTTCATGTCCTTACAGCAAGACTTTCCAGCCTCCTTGCTTGCCAGCTACAATCAAGTTAAGTGTAGGCAATCAAACAAACACAAAATTAACCAATCACAAGAGAAAACAATGTGCTTATTCATTCAGGCTTTATAAGCCAAAGTATAACTACTGAAAGCCAAAGTCTAACCACTTTCCACTTGAAGTCTCCCTGTTAGCAGTTTGTTTCTCACACAATAAAATATTCACATTGAATAAAGCCCTCTGAATTTTCTTTCGACTTACTAAAGTATACAAAAATGTTTTAAGACATACTAAGAAGAAAAGGTACTTTATACGCTACTGAGCATTCAGTTCAGTTCAGTATCGCTCAGTCGTGTCTGACTCTTTCTGACCCCATGAACTGCAGCATGCCAGGCCTCCCTGTCCATCACCAACTCCTGGAGTTTACCCAAACCCATGTCCATTGAGTTGGTGATGCCATCCAGCCATCTCATCCTCTGTCGTCCCCTTCTCCTCCTGCCCCCAATCCCTCCCAGCATCAGGGTCTTTTCCAATGAGTCAACTCTTCACATGAGGTGGCCAAAGTACTGGAGTTTCAGTTTTAACATTAGTCCTTCCAAAGAACACCCAGGGCTGATCTCCTTTAGGATGGACTGGTTGGATCTCCTTGCAATCCAAGGAACTCTCAAGAGTCTTCTCCAACACCACACTTCAAAAGCATCAATTCTTTGGCACTCAGCCTTTTTCACAGTCCAACTCTCACATCCATACATGACCACTGGAAAAACCATAGCCTTGACTAGATGGACCTTTGTTGGCAAAGTAATGTCTCTGCTTTTGAATATGCTATCTAGTTTGGTCATAAGCTTCCTTCCAAGGAGTAAGTGTCTTTTAATTTCATGGCTGCAATCACCATCTACAGTGATTTTGGAGCCCAAAAAAATAAAGTCTGACACAGTTTCCACCGTTTTCCCATCTATTTGCCATGAAGTGATGGGACCAGATGCCATGATCTTCGTTTTCTGAATGTTGAGCTTTTGCACTCTCCTCTTTCACTTTCATCAGGAGGCTTTTTAGTTCCTCTTCACTTTCTGCCTTAAAGGTGGTGTTAGTTGCATATCTGAGGTTATTGATATTTCTCCTGGCAATCTTGATTCCAGCTTGTGCTTCTTCTAGCCCAGTGTTTCTCATGATGTACTCTGCGTAGAAGTTAAATAAGCAGGGTGACAATATACAGCCTTGACGTACTCCTTTTCCTATTTGGAACCAGTCTGTTGATCCATGTCCAGTTCTAACTGTTGCTTCCTGACCTAAAATGACATTATTAGTAACTGCCAGGTCTTAGCAGCCATAAGGGATATTCATATTTCTTCTCACTGGAGAAATTTGTATCAGCTTGGCTCCCAATAATAAAGTTACTTTTTATCAGAAGGATGAGAATATGACTATCCTGATACACCCCAGAGGGCAGTCAATACAGAAACAGACCAAACTAAAATATCATAGCCAAAACAAAGAGTGCATGGAAAAGAGGGAAGGTGAGAGAAGAGGAAAGATGTGCATACTACGTGAGTCAAAAATAGAGCAAGCAACCCACATTCTACAAAACATTTTTGGAAAAAATGAAAACCACCTTGAAAATACTATTGACAAAGATTTGAATTAAAAGGATTTAGGGATAAATAAGAAGTGTCAGGAAATAGTACTGTATTATTTTCCTGTGGCTATTGTATAAAATTACCGCAAACTTGGTGCCTGAAAACAATAGAAATTCTTTTCCTACAGTTCTAAAGCCCAGAAGTCTGAAGCCAGTGTCATTGAACCAAAAACAAGGTGTTGGCATAGCTGCATTCCCTCCAGAGATTCTAGTGGAAAAACTGTTCCTCGTCTCTTCCAACTTCCTGTGGCTTCTAACATTTCTTGATTTGTGGCCACATCACTTCAGTTTTCAAGGCCAGTATATTGAAATCTCCCTCTGCTCTGTCCTCATATTGCCATCTCTGAACAAAATCTCCCTCTGCTTCCCTCTAATAAAGATACACATGATGGCACTTAGGATCCACTAGGATAAACCAGGATGATCTTCCCATCGCGAGTCTTAATCATATCTGTAAAGATCTTTCTTCCAAATAAGGTAACATTACAGATTCCAGAAATTAAGACTTGATATCTTTCTAGGGTGCGGGGCCCATATTTCAGGCTACTGCAAGAACAAGCTGCTCCAATGAAAGGAAGTAACTAACCCTGGCATAGACTATTGAGAGACAGGACCACAGTAGAACTCACAGAAGACCAGCAGAACTTTGTACAAGGAAAGGAACCCTCCTCGACCAGAAGACAAATCATATTCAATTAAGCGCTTTTCCTAATGCTTTAATGAGATATTTGGGAATTAATGTAAGCATAATTACCATCATTTAATGTGAAAAGAATTTTGCTTAACTTAATTCTACTGTAAATTGAATGTAATTTTACTCCATCACACAGGGGCAGTCAGTCTTGGAAAATTTTGTTGTCTTTATGGAATTCTAAATTCAAATGCTAATACACTCAAGGAGGAGAAAAAGACAGAAGGGGCTCCCTTTCTAGTCTAGTATATAAGAATCCCAGGGAAATGCTCTAGTAGACAGATGCAGGAGACAGCTTGTTCTGACTGAAGCAAGGAGAAAAACTCTTCAAAGCAAAGTGAAAGTGTTAGCCACTCAGTGTCTGACTCTCTTGTGACCCCATGGATTCTGTAGCCAGCCAGGCTCCTCTGTCCATAGAATTCTCCAGGCAAGAATACTGGAGTAAATAGCCATTTCCTTCTCCAGGGGATCTTCCCAACCCAGGTATCAAACCTAGGTCTCCTGAATTGCAGGCAGATTTTTTTTTCAGTCTGAGCCACCAGGGAAGCCCCTTCAAAGCAAAAGGGAGGCTAACATTTAAAGAAGAGAGAATGGTGTGCTGGGCAGATAAAAACTACAGAAGTCCACTGCACTTTACACCATCAACAGACATCTATTCTAACATAGCTATTCCAACATGTACACATACAGTAAAGGAAAGCACTCACTTCTCCCACAAGGAAAACAACCCAAAGCTATGTATGTTTCTGCATCTAGCCAGAAGTTCTGAAGGTGCCATGAACTTCTCTCCATTGGATCCAGACATGTCTCTTCTAGACCTTGAACCCTTTAAACTAAATGTCTAATCCAGTGGTTAAATGCACAGGTCCAATCAGGCTGCCTGGGTCCAGATCATAGCTCTGCCTCAATAGTGTGTTGTTTGAGGCAAGTTACCCAACCTGTCTGTCTCTGTCTTTTAAACTGGGAAATGGAGATACTGATAGTATCCACTTCACAAAGCTGTTTTAAGCATTTAATGAAAGAAAATGTATGGCATGCACAAAGTAATCATTCAATAAGTGTTAGATGCTACAGTTATGACTATTTTAGGTGCTAGAGATACAACATTAAGCTAATAAACAAAACTCCAGCCCCCCCAGAGTTTCAGTTGTAGCAAGGAAAATAAACAACAGACAATTTAAAAAATAATTAAATCCACTGTTAACATCATATCTTTTCTTCAGTAATGGTAGCATACTGTCCTTTATCAAAAAGACATTTGCTTATACAAGCTAACAACTGCACTCCTTGTTATTCACCCAAATGAACTGGAAACAGATCTGCCCAATAACCTGTACACAGATGTTATTCAAAATTGGCCAAATTCAGAAACAACCAAGATGTCATTCAGTAAATGAGTACATGAACTATGAGACATCCATAAAATGGGATACTGCCCATTGCTAAAAAGAAATGAGTATCAAGCCATGAAAAGATAAGGAGAAACCTTAAATACATATTACTAAGTGAAAGAACCCAATCTAAAGAGGCTTCATACTGTATGATTCCAATTATATGACATTCTGGAAAAGGCAAAAGTATGGAGATAGTAAAATGGTTGTCAGGAATTGAGGGAAAGAAGGAATGAACAGGAAGAGCACAGAGGATTTTCAGGGCAGGGTAGTATTATGCTATGATGGTTGATAACATGTTACCATAATTTGTTATAACCCATAGAATGGACGTTGAGAATTAACCCTAAGGACTTCCCTGGTGGTCCAGTGGCTAAGAATCCATTCTTCCTCTTCAGGGGGCATAGGTTCAATCATGGTCAGGGAACTAAGATCCCACATGCTATGTAGTGTGGCCAAATAAAGAAAATAAATCCTAATATAAACTATGGTCTTTGGGTAATAATGATGTGTCAGTGTAGGTTCATTGATTGTAGCAAATGTACCATGTGGTATATGGGAATTCTCTGTACCTGGTTGTTCGATTTTGCTGTGAACCTAAAATTGGTCTAAAATAAAGTCTGTTTAAAAAACAAAACATTTGTTTTAGGTACATTTCAATCCAGGTTATGGTGAATTTGTGTTCTGTCTTTCCCGATCCCAAAATCATTCCACTTTTCTGCCCTAATCTTGTACCACACACCAAGCACAAGCAAGCCTTATCAACAAAAGTGTGGTTGTTCAAGACATCTGGATAAGACTATTAACACGTTCCTTGCCTAGCAAGAGATGGAAACTGAACAGCCGACTTAATAATAATAATAAATGTGTACCACCACCTCAGTTTTTGCACACTCTAACTTGATTTCTTTTTCACAGAACAAAATTACAATTTCTTCTTTGCCTTCATAACATACTCACACTCCGAATGCAGATCACACCTACCATACATTTCTTAATATTGCCACAAGTCCTCAAATCATTAACATACAGACTTTCAGTTTTATTTTTAGTTAAGAGGTTCTAGGAACTTGAAAATCTGCTCCTGTAGGCTTCAAGTCCTCACAATATTTTTAAACAGCATTATTGAGGCATACTTTATTCATAATAAAATTTTAAGTGTCAATTTAATGATTTTTAGTAAGTTTTATAGAATTATGCAACCATCACTACAAATATTTCCATTACCCCAAAGAGTTCACTCGTGTCCTTTTGCAGTTAGCCCTCAATTCCTACCCTCAGCCCGAGCCAACCACTGATTTACTGTTTCTCTGAATTAGCCTTTCCTGAAATGTTTATGTAAATGGAGTCCTATACTACATAATCTTTTGTGCGTGGCTGCTTTTAATTAGCCACTATTTTTTTCAGGTTTACCTATGTTGCAGCACATGTCAGTACCTCATTCCCTTTCATGGCTAAATAATATTCCATTGTGTGGATATACCTCATTATGCTTATTCATTTATCAGTTCTTAGATGTTTTCATTGTTTCAGTGGTTGTCTATTATAAGTAATGCTGCTATGAATATTTTTGTACACATCTTTATATGAACATATGATTTCAAGTATCTTGGGTAGTTTTCATGGAATAAAATTGTTTGGGTTATATACTATGTTTCTGTTTAACTTTTTAAGAAAATACCACCCTGTTTTCCAAAGAGGCTTTACAAGTTCATAGTCCTATCAGTTTATCCATCTTTTTCAACACTAGATATTGAGTTTTTAAAATTTTTTTATTATAGCCACTCTAGACATTGTAGAGATATCTCATTTTGGTTTCAGTTTTCACTTCCTTAATGGTTCAAGATGTTTTCATGTTTAGACATTTGCATATATTCTTCGATGAAATATTTACTGAAATCTTCAGTTTTAATCAGATTGCTTTATTTTATTATTGAGTTTTGAGAGTTCTATATATATATTCTAGATATAAATCCTTTATCAGATATACAATTTGAAAGTATTTCTCCATCCTGTAAGGTTGTCTTTTCATTTCCTTAACGTCTTTTGAAATGCAAAAGTTCTTAATGTTGAAGAAGTCTAATTTATCAATTTATTTTTTTATTGGTCATGGTTCTGTTGTATCTAAGATATCTGCTTAACCCAAGGTCACAAATTTGAAGTGGTCAAACAGGAGAGGCCAAGAGTGAACGTCGACATTTTAGGAATCAGAGAATTAAAATGGACTGGAATGGGTGAATTTAACTCAGATGACCATTATATCTACTAGTATGGGCAAGAATCCCTTAGAAGAAATGGAGTAGCCATCATAGTCAACAGAAGAGTCTGAAATGCAGTACTTGGATGCAAACTCAAAAAAGATCAGAATGATCTCTGATTGTTTCCAGGTCAAACCATCCAATATCATGGTAACCTAAGTCTATGCCCTAACCAGTAACGCTGAAGAAGCTGAAGTTGAACGGTTCTATGAAGATTTATAAGACTTTCTAGAAGTAACACCCCCCAAAAGATGTCCTTTTCATTATAGGGGACTGGAATGCAAAAGTAGGAAGTCAAGAAACACCTGGAATAACAGGCAAATTTGGCCTTACGATACAAAATGAAGCAGGGCAAAGGCTAATAGAATTCTGCCAAGAGAATGCACTGGTCATAGCAAACACCCTCTTCCAACAACACAAGAGAAGACTCTACACATGGACATCACCAGATGGTCAACAGTGAAATCAGACTGATTATATTCCTTGCAGCCAAAGATGGAGAAGCTCTATACAGTCAGCTCACAATAAACTGGAAAATTCTGAATGAGATGGGAATACCAGACCACCTGACCTGCCTCTTGAGAAATCTGTATGCAGGTCAGGAAGCAACAGTTAGAACTGGACATGGAACAACAGACTGGTTCCAAATAGGAAAAGGAGTACATCAAGGTTGTATATTGTTGCCCTGCTTATTAAACTTAGGTGCAGAGCACATCATGAGAAACGCTGGGCTGGAGGAAGCACAAGCTGGAGTCAAGACTGTCGGGAGAAGCATCAATAACCTCAGGTATGCATAGGACACCACCCTTATGGCAGAAAGTGAAGAAGAACTAAAAAGCCTCTTGATGAAAGTGAAAGAGGAGAGTGAAAAAGTTGGCTTAAACTCAACATTCAGAAAACTAAGATCATGGCATCTGGTCCCATCACTTCATGGCAAATAGATGGAGAAAGAGTGGAAACAGTCATAGACTTTATTTGGGGGGGGGCCCTCCAAAATCACTGCAGATGGTGACTGCAGCCATGAAATAAAAAGACGATGCTTACCCCTTAGAAGGAAAGTTATGACCAACCTAGATAGCATATTAAAAAGAGTCATTATTTTGCCAACAAAGGTCTGTCTAGTCAAAGTTATGGTTTTTCCAGTAGTCATGTGTGGATGTGAGAGCTGGACTGTGAAGAAAGCTGAGTGCTGAAGAATTGATGCTTTTGAACTGTGGTGTTGGAGAAGACTCTTGAGAGTCCCTTGGAGTGCAAGGAGATCCAACCAGTCCATCCTAAAGGAAATCAGTCCTGAATATTCATTGGAAGGACTGATGTTGAAGCCGAAACTCCAATACTTTGGCCACCTACCTGATGCAAAGAGCTGATTCATTTGAAAAGACCCTGGAGACTTCCCTGGTGGCTCAGATGGTAAAGCGTCTGCTTCCAATGCAGGAGACCCGGGTTCAATCCCTGGGTTGGGAAGATCCCCTGGAGAAGGAAATGGCAGCCCACTCCAGTCTTCTCGCCTGGAAAATCTCATGTACAGAGGAGCCTGGTAGGCTACAGTCCATGGGGTCACAAAGAGCTGAACATGACTGAGTGACTTCACTTTCACTTTGTTGCTGGGAGAGATTGAATGTGGGAGGAGAAGGGGACGACGGAAGATGAGATGGTTGGATGGCATCACTGACTCAGTGGACGTGAGTCTGAGTAAACTCCAGGAGTTGGTGATGGACAGGGAGGCCTGGCATGCTGCAATCCATGGGATTGCAAACAGTCGGACACAACTGAGCAACTGAACTTGAAGGTCACAAATATTCTCTCCTAGAAATTAATAATTTGGCTTTTATATTTAACATAAAATCTTCTGAATTTTGTGTATATGGATATCAAATTTCCCCAGCAATGTCTGATAAAAAAGACAATCCTTTGCTCCACTGAATTGGTTTGGTACATTTGTCCAAAATCAATTGACCATAAATATTTTAAACTCTTAATCTATACTTATGCTAGTGCCACACTGTCTTGATTATTGTAGCATTAGAGTAATTTTTGAATGCAAGAAGTTTAAGTCCTACATTTGCTTTGTTCTTCTATTTCAAAGCTATTGTGGCTGTTTGGTATCCTTTGCATTCCCATGTCAAATTTCTGCAAAAATATGCCTCTTGAGATTTTATAGAGAAATATGATAGATCTTTGTATACTGGTCTTATTCTGCAACACTGCATATTTATTATGTGTGCCAAGTCACTTCAGTTGTGTCTGACTCAGTGCAATGCTATGAACTGTAACCTGCCAGGCTCCTCTCTCCATGGGATTCTCCAGGCAAGAATACTGGAGTGGGCTGCCATGCTCAACCCAGGGATCAAACCCATATTTCTTATGACTCCTGCACTGGCCGGCAAATTCTTTACAACTATGAATTCCTTAAGGTTTTATATCTTTTGCAAATACAAATCATTTACTTCTTCTTTCCAATTTAATTTTATTGTTCCTTTCTTCCCTTTCCCTCTCTCTCCCCACCTTTCTTTCCCTACCTTTTCTTTCCTTCCTATCTTTCTTTTCCCTTCCTATCTCCCTGCCTCTCTTATTTCCTTGCTTTCCATTTTCTCTTTCTTCTTTCATCCTTTCCTCTCTTCCTTCTTTTCTCTTTCTCTCTCCTTTCTTTCCTTCCAGAATGCTGTTGACCTGAAGTGCTAAGAGTAAACATCCTTGCTTTATTTCCAAACTTACAGAGAAAAGCATTCAGTCTTTCATTGTCAAGTATGATTTTAGCTCTAAGGATTTTTCTTTTTTAAAGAACTGATGCATTTTATCAGGTCAAGGATGTTCCTTTCAATCCCTGATCTAAGAGTTTTATTATGAATGGAAGTTGTTGTTCAGTTTCTAAGTCGTGTCTGACTCTGCAACACCATGGATTGCAACATACCTGGCTTCCTTGTCCTTACTATTTCCTGGTGTTTGCTCAAATGAATGGGTGTTGGGTTCTGCCAAATGCCCTTCCTTTGCATCTATTGAAATGACCATGTGACTTTCTTCCTTTATTCTTTTAAGATAGTGTATTACACTAATTTTCACATATTAAGTAAATCTTGCATTCTTGGGATAAATTCCACTTGATCACAAGGTATAACCTTCTTGTAGGTTTCTGGATGTGGTTTGCTAATATTGTGTTGTAGATTTTTTGTGTATATATTTATGACACATATCAGTCTGTAGTCTTTTCTTATGGTAGCTCTGTATTTGGTATCAGAATAATAACACTGACCTCATAAAATGAGCTGGAAAATGTCCCCCTTTCCTCTATGTTCTGGAAGAGCTTCTGAAATACTGATATGACTTCTTCTTTAGATATTTGATAGACTATGCCAATAAATCTATCTGGGCCTGGGCTTTCCTTTGTGCACAGATTTTAATATTAAGTCAATTTATATGTTTGTTACAGGTCTATTTAAATATTCTTTCTTTAATCAACTTTAGTAGTTTGTTTCTTTTAGGGAATTTGTCCATTTAATCCATGCTATCTAATTTGTTGGCATAAAATTGGTTTTTAAATTTTGAGGAAAGAAAATCTCTTTCAGTCCTGATTTTGGTAATTTTTGTCTTCTCCATTCTTTGCCAAGGGATCAATCTACCCAATCTTTTGTCAATGTTATTGCTCTGTTTTCAGCTTAATTGATTTATGTTCTAACTTCATTATTTTTTTCCTTCCCCTTTCTTTGGCTTTTGGTTAATTTTTTTCAAGTTTAAGGCAGAATCTAATGTTAATTTAAATTTTTTCTTCTTTGCTAGTAAAGGCTTTTATTGATATAAATTTTCCTCTAAACATTGTTTTGGCATATACCTTAAATCTTGATATATTTTTTTTCATTTAGTTCAAAACACTTCCTAATTTCTCGTTGTTTTTTTTTTTTCTATGACCCATGGGCTATTCAAAAATGTATTTTTAAATTCTGAAAATTGAGAATTTTTCCAAGTTTCTTTCTATTGTTGATTTTTAGTTTAATTCCACTGTGTTCATATTATATAATTTTAATCCTCTTAAGTACATTAAGACTTCTTTTCTTTTATAGGCTAGTATAATGTCTACCCTGGAAAATATTCCACACAGCTCAGAAAGAATGTATTTGTAAACATGTGCATACTAAGCGAAAGTATCAAATTTCTCACCATTAATTATGATGTTAACTGTAGGTTTTTGTAAATTTAAAAGCTTTTTATTAATTTATTTATTTTTCCTTGCACTGTGTCTTTATTGCTGTGAGTGGGCTTTTCTCTTGTTGCAGTGTGGAGACTTCTCATTGTAGTGGCTTCTTTTGCTGCAGAGCACAGACTCCAGGTACACAGGCTCAGGAGTTGCAGCTCACAGGCTCTAGAGCACAGGGGCTTCAGTACTTGTGGCTGATGGGCTCAGCAGTTGCAGCTCCCAGGCTCTAAAGTGCAAGCTCAGTAGTTGGGACGCATGGGCTTAGTTGCTCCGAGGCATATGGAATCTTCCTGGACTAGGATCAAAGCCATTTCCCCTGAATTGGCAGGTGAATTATTACTGTACCCCCAGGGAAGTCTGGTAAATATTATCAAATTGAGGAAACTTTCCTTTATCCCTAGTTTGCTGAGAATTTTCATCATTCATGGATGTTGGATTTTGTCAGGGCTTTTTCTCCATCGACTGATATAATTATGTAATTTTTCTTCTCTAGCTTATTGCTGTGATAAAGTATATTAATTGATTTTTTAGCATGGAACCAGCCTTGAGTACCTGAGATAAATATCACTTGGTTGTATGTATGACTATCTTTTACATTGTTAAATTTTATTTGCTAAAATTTTGAAGATTTTTACACCCGAGAGATATTGGTCTGTAGTTTTCTTTTCTGGCAATATCTTTGTCTGATTTTGGTATGAGGGTAATGCCAACCTCACAGAATGAGTTAAGAAGTACTCCCTCTGCTTCTATTAATATCTTCTGAGTGTAGAGAATTGATGTAATTTCTTCCTTAAATGTTTGGTAGAATTTGCGAGTGAATCCATCTTGTGGATGGGCCTTGTGCTTTCTCTTTTAGAAATTTATTAATTATTAATTAAATTTCTGGAATAGACATATACCTATTCAGATTGTCAATTTCTTCTTGCGTGAGTTTTAGAAGACTGTCTTTCAAGGAATTGACCCCTTTAATCTAGGTTATCAATTCTGTAGGTATAGAGTTGTTCATAGAATTCACTTTTACTTTTAATGTCCATGGGATCTACAGTGATGACGTCTCTCTCATTTCTGATTTTAGTAATTTGTGCTCCTTTTTATCTTAGCCTGACTAGAGGCTTATAATTTTATTGATCTTTCCAAAAAACTAGTGTTTGGTTTCATTGATTTTCTCTTGTGATACATATCTTTTTAATTCCACTGGCTTTTGCCTAATAGCTAATTAGTCTTTTCTTCTGCTTACTTTGGATTTAATTAGCTTCTCAATTTCTAATTTCATAAAGGGGTGGTTAGATGATTCATTTTAAATCTTTCTTCTTGTCTAAAATATGCATTCAGTGCTATAAATTGCCTCTAAACACTGATCTAGCTGCATCCCACAAATTCTTATAGGTTGTGATTTTATTTAGCTCCAAATACTTTCTTTTCATTTCTCTTGGCATTTCCCCTTTAATCCGTGTATTATTTAGGAGTTTGTCATTTAACCTTGGGATTTTTCAACTCTCCCTCTTATTAATTTCTAGTTCAATTTTATTTTAGTCTGAGAGCAGACATGGTAGGATTTCTATACTTTTAACTTTAGGTGTGTTTTCTGACCCAGAATGTAATCTTAGTGAACTTGAGAAGAATGTGTTTTCTGCAGTTGTTAGGTGAAATAACCTATGAAAAGTTCTGTTATATCCAATTGATTGTAGTTGTTGGTGTTTTGAGTTCAATTACTTCCTTACTGATTTTCTGCTGAATCTGTTGATTTCTAATAGGGGACCGTTAGCTGAAGATTTGCTAACAGTGGATTTCTCTCTTTCCTGGCAATTCTATCAAGGTTTGCCTCATAATTTGACATTCTACTGTTAAGCACATATACATTAAGGAGTATAATGTCTTCCTAGGATATTAATCCCTCTAGCATTATGCTATTAATTAATGCCATTTTTTTCTGATATTTTTCCTTGCTTTGAATCCTGCTGTCAGAAATTAACATACCTACTCCTACTCTTTTGATTATTGTTACCTTGGATATCATTCTCCATACCTTTACTTTTAATCTATATGTTGTTCAGTCACTCAGTTGTGTCTAACTCCTTGCAACACCATGGACTGCAGCATGCCAGGCTTCCCTGTCCTTCATCTCTCAGAGCTTGCTCAAACTCATGTCCATTGAGTTGGTGATGCCATCCAATCATCCCATCCTCTCCCATTCTTCTCCTGCCTTCAATCTTTCTCAGCAGCAGGGTCTTTTCCAGTGAGTCAATACTTCACATCAGGTGGCCAAAGTATTGGGGCTTCAGCTTCAGCATCAGTCCTTCCAATGAATATTCAGGACTGATTTCCTTTAGGATGGACTGGTTGGATCTCCCTGCTGTCCAAGGGACTCTCAAGAGTCTTCTCCAACACCACAGTTTAAAGGAATCAATTCTTTAGTGCCCAGTCTTCTTTATGGTCCAACTCTCACATCCATACAAGACTACTGGAAAAACCATAGCTTTGACCAGATGGACCTTTGTCAGCAAAGTATTGTCTTTTTTTTTTTATCATTCTCACTTTATTTTTTAATTTTTATTTTTACTTTATTTTACTTTACAATACTGTATTGGTTTTGCCATACATTGACATGAATCCATCACGGGTGTACATGCGTTCCCAAACATGAACCCCTCTCCCACCTCCCTCCCCATAACATCTCTCTGGGTCATCACCGTGCACCAGCCCCAAGCATGCTGTATCCTGCGTCAGACATAGACTGGCGATTCGATTCTTACATGATAGTATACATGTCTGTTTTTTAAAAAGCTGTCTAGGTTTGTCATTGCTTTTCTTCCAAGGAGCAAGCATCTTTTAATTTCATAGGTGCAGTCACCATCCATGGTGATTTTGGAGCCCAAGAAAATAAGGTCTGTCACTGTTTCCATTGTTCCCCCATCTATTTGCCATGAAGTGATGGGACCAGATGCCATGATCTTAGTTTTCAAATGCTGAGTTTTAAGCAAGCTTTTTCACTTTCATCAAGAAGCTCTTTAATTCCTGTTCGCTCTCTGCCATAAGGGTGGCATCATGTGCATATCTGAGGTTATTGATATTTCTCCCTGCAATCTTGATTCCAGCTGTGCTTCATCCAGACCAACATTTCACAAGACGTACTCTACATGTAAGTTAAGTAAGCAGGGTGACAACATACAGCCTTGACATGCTCTTTTCCCAATGTTGAACCAGTCCGTTTGTTCCATGTCCAGTTCTAACTGATGCTTCTTGACCTGCATACAGGTGTCTCAGGAGGCAGGTAAGGTGGTCTGGTATTCCTGTCTCTTTAAGAATTTTCCACAGTTTGTTGTGATCTACACAGTCAATCTATATGGGTTAATCTACATGGGTCTTTATATTTAAAGTGGGTTTCATGAAGCCAATATTGTTGGGTCTTGTTAAATCTGCTCTGACAATCTATATCTTTCAATGGATATATTTAGACCTTTGATGTATGAGGTGATTATTGATATGATTAGATATCTGTCTACCATATTTGTTACTGTTTTCTCTGTTACTCTTGTTATTTGTTCCTATTTTTGTACTCTACTTTTTTTTCTGCCTTTTATGAGTTTGAGCATTTTATTTGCTTCCATTTTCTCTTCTTCCTTAAGATATAACTTGAACTTTACTTTTTTTACTTTGGCTGCCCCAAAGTTTGGGCTATATATTTAAAACTACTCCAAGTCCACTTTCACTTTATTGGTAGTGCAGGTACCTTATTATAATACAATATTCCTAATCACTCCACCCTCTCCCTTGTATCACTGCTGTCATTCATTTCACCTATACATACCCATTCATAAGTATTCATATGCTGTCTGTTATATCAATTAATAATCAGAGTAAACATTTTTAGTTTACCTTCACTTAGGCACTCCTTGAAGTCCTTCCTTTCTTTATGAAGATCCAAAGTTTCTGAACTATCATTTTCCTTGCTCTAAAGAACTTTTAATATTTCTTGCAAGGCAGGACTACTGGTGACAAATTTTCTCAATTTTTGTTTGCCTGAGAAAATCTATTTCTGTTTCACTTTTGAATGATAATTTTTCATGATGCAGAATTCTAGATTGGTAAATTTTTGTCTCTTGATTGCCAACTATACTTGGTGTTCTTGGAATGTAGACACATCACTCCAATTTCTGCCTCTGTCTTCACATGGCCCTCTATCATCCATGTCTGTCTGTCAAATCTCCCTCTCCTTTCTCCTATAAGGACACCAATCATTAGTCCATCCTAAATCTAGGATAATCTCATCTTTAGATCCTTAGCTTAATTCTTTTTCAAAGACCCTTTTTCCAAATAAGGTCACATTATGAAGTTCTATGTGTACATGTCTCTTCAACCCACTATAAACACATTCAGACGTATTATATAATTGAGCTTGTAGGTAAGGATGACTAAGAATGTTTCCCACAAACACACATAGAAGTCCAAAAAGATATATGTATCTAATGCTCGTCCATTTAATTTGTAGTTGGAAAGGTAAGAAACAATATAAAGGTGAGGCACTTAAGGGACTTATCAAGGATACTATACTGCATCTATACAGCAGAAAACTTCTGCTGCTGCTGCTGCTAAGTTGCTTCAGTCATGTCCGACTCTGTGTGACCCCATAGATGGCAGCTCACCAGGCTCCACCGTCCCTGGGATTCTCCAGGAGTGGGTTGCCATTTCCTTCCCCAATGGATAAAAGTGAAAGTGAAGTTGCTCAGTCGTGTCTGACTCTTAGCGACCCCATGGACTGCAGCCCACCAGACTCCTCTACCCATGGGATTTTCCAGGCAAGAGTACTGGAGTGGGGTGTCATTGCCTTCTCCAACAGCAGAATACTATGCAGATGTTAAAAAGGATAAAGTAAACTTGTGGGGGACCTTTCCTGGCCATCCATGGTTAAGACTCCATGGTTACACTGTAGGAGGTATGGGCTTGATGCCTGGTTGGGGAACTAAGATCCTGCATGCCCATTCTGTGCAGCTGAAAAGGAAGGAAAAGGGATTATCTTGTGGTGCTATTAAGTTGAGGGGAGGAAGTTAAAGTAGAGAAAGCATTTGTTTTATGGATTTATGTATTTTTAATATTTTAATGGAGAAGGAAATAGTAACCCACTCCAGTATTCTTGCCTGGAGAAGTCCAGGGACAGAGAAGCCTGGTGGGCTACAGTCCATAGGGTCGCAAAGAGTTAGACACAACTGAGCACCCAACACTTTAGACTTTAATATTTTAAATGCCATGTTTTACTTTTATAAATTACTATATATATGTATATATACACCTTTTTGGAAGAAACTATATGCTTAGGAGGAAGAAAAACAGCTAGGAAGGAAGATGCCATCTAACAATATGATTTTGAAAAAAAAAATCATAATGAAATTTAAATATAAGAAGCTGAAGAACTACATTTTTAACTCTCTAATACAAATTGTTGCTATACATTGAATAAATTCTGATAGTTAAAGAAATATTTTTAAGAATATTTCAACAACAGATTAATTTTCAACAAAGAATACATTGACCATCTATCATTACATTGCTGATTTAGCTGGGCTGGACAGCAGGTTTCAGGCTTAGGCAAATGATTACAACAGTCTTACAATTCAGGCTCTGAATCACCATGACAACATGAACATATAATTATATACATGCATTGGAAGAAAACCAAAGAATGAGAAATACAAAAGCAAGCAGGGATAATTTTGGGGGGGTTCTATAGAGGAAAACACAGAAGAAAAATGATTTTTTTAATGTTTCTTACAAAAGAACACCATATTTGTGAAAATAGCTAATTAAATGGATTTAAGTGTAACATAACTTAAACA
Organism: Capra hircus; assembly: GCF_001704415.2. Taxonomy (NCBI): domain Eukaryota; kingdom Metazoa; phylum Chordata; class Mammalia; order Artiodactyla; family Bovidae; genus Capra; species Capra hircus. Next base: position 85,613,297 of record NC_030808.1, read on the forward strand.
CTATGACCATTTCCTTCTTTCAGCCCTCTCGATTTATCAACTCTCTCAATAGCACACTCGGGAGCATTCAAACAAAACTAAACAGCAATAAAGCTTTTCTAAGCTTCCTGTAATTTGAGTGACAATTTCTATAATTACAGGTATTTGACAACTTTTTAAAATCATTTCTAAATGATCATGAATATCTGTGAGTTTAGAAGATTATATTTTAAAATGCATTTATATACAAACCTACCATAAAAAAAGCAAAATAAATTAAGTTATTACTGTGTTTAGTCTGTTGGTTTATAGCGTGATAATATATGAAATAAGAATTTTCAAATAAAGCTAAAGGAAAGAGTTAGTTACTGGATCTAAACACTAGTAGAACCAGCCTGATTCCCTTTTACTGGTGGTTCAGATTTGATAAAAACAGAGTCATGTAATTAGCCTCATCCTTAGCCTCATCCAATTGGAGTGATATGGAAGGAAGACCTTTAAAATACATGTATCTGCATCAACATTCAAGAATAAACAGGAAGGGGAAGGGAAATGATCATATATACCTGAAGCATGTATTAACCCCTCTAGATCCAGGGAGACTTTAGTAAATCTGCCAGCCCTCAAGAACCACAGAGGGCTTTTTTGTTCAACATTAAAAAGCATTCATCAAGCATTGTGTTGAGCATTTGGAATAGGAAATAATCTCCATTATCAAATGGCTCACCAGCTAGTTGGGAAGACAAACAAGTAAGTAATTGCCAGGGCATGTGTAGTTAGGAGGACCACACTTTCCACTGCGTCAGATAAATGCAGTTCATACCTGTTATTCTAGCATAATTTTTTAAGTTACTATTAATAGTTTTGACTTCAAATGTGTCCCAGGGTAGACAATAAATTATGTGATCATATTCATAGGAATACTATAGCAACCATGGAAAGGTACTTTCTCCAGCACTAGGAGGGTTTCCGGGAGGAAACACTGCCTGAGGTAAGTGATAAAGAATGAATTAACCAAATGAAGAAGAGGGCGGAGGACCTAGCAGACATCCAAGTTGAGCTAATGGTATCTTGTCTCAAGTATTTTCCTAACACATTTCCTTTGCCCTAAAATTGTGTAATGTCACACATGTGGAAGATACTGCTTCTTCAAATTCCTTTAATAAGCCTCTCTCAGATTCCAAATTCCAAAGGCACACATGCAAATGACACCGGGACACTTCATAATTTCCCATAAGCTATTTCCGCCCAGGTATCAGGCAGAATCATGATCACAGTGGGGCCTATGGTCACAATTATGTTCTGGACCATCTCTTTTAAGTGCTTGTTCAGTTTTTTTTTTTTTTTTTTTTTTTTTTAAGAAAAGGCTCCTCATCAACCAGGTGAAGATGTCAATTACCTAGCCCTACCCCTCCCACCAAGTGGGACAGCATGTGACCTCACAGTGTCAGAGTCTGCCTGGGAGGGTTGATCAGCATGTTAGGATTTTACGAAGCATAATGAGCTGCTAGTGACCTTCTTTACCACCACTTGTTAAATCCTGTCTGAAAGTAAAGTCAACACAAAACAAAACAGACCTGACAGATAGAAAGAAAATTCTGCAGATGTTCTTTGAATCCCTATAGGCAACAATGCCTGAGATACTCTTATTAGATTTTCCCAATATACAACCTAACAATTCCACCCTCAACTGTACAAAGAAAGCATCTTTATTTCTCTGTGATTGTGTAGTATCAGGTGGGGAAGGTAGGGTGGAGAATACACTAGTTTTATCTGGTAACCTCAGTTAAAACCAATAATTTAACTCAGCCCTGGGATTTCTTTGGAAGGAATGATGCTAAAGCTGGAACTCCAGTACTTTGGCCACCTCATGCAAAGAGTTGACTCATTGGAATAGACTCTGATGCTGGGAGGGATTGGGGGCAGGAGAAGGGGATGACAGAGGATGAGATGGCTGGATGGCATCACCGACCCCATGGACGTGAGTTTGAGTGAACTCCGGGAGTTGGTGATGGACAGGGAGCCTGGCGTGCTGTGATTCATGGGGTCGCAAAGAGTTGGACATGACTGAGCAACTGAACTCAACTGAACTGAACTATTTAAAAGACTTTGCAGTATTACAGAGCTCTGAGCTTTACCATGACTCTTTAACAAAGTATGTAGGTGTGTAAGACGGAGAAGGCGATGGCACCCCACTCCAGTACTCTTGCCTGGAAAATCCCATGGATGGAGGAGCCTGGTGGGCTGCAGTCCATGGGGTCGCTAAGAGTTGGACACGACTAAGCGACTTCACTTTCACTTTTCACTTTCATGCATTGGAGAAGGAAATGGCGACCCACTCCAGTGTTCTTGCCTGGAGAATCCCAGGGACGGGGGAGCCTGGTGGGCTGCCGTCTATGGGGTCGCACAGAGTCAGACACGACTGAAGTGACGCAGCAGCAGCAGCAGCAGCAGCAGCAGGTGTGTAAGAGAGAAATACGGCCTGGGGGATTTGGAGGAGAATTAGATTCTCTCATCCACAAGTTGTTCCCGGAACTCCTTGATGACTTCCACAGTAGAGTGGATGTTCTAGCTGCTTCACAGATTGCTGACCAGTTAGGTGTGACTAGTTCCATCCCTGATTATTCTGCAGGCACCTGATGCTACTGAAGGCTACAGGTGTTCTCTGGGCTGAGACAATATTCTCAGGGAGCACTGGTCACTTCTTTGCTGAACTAGGCCCCATCCCAGCTCTCAGCAGGGCTATGATCTTCCCTAAAGCAGCCTGGGGACTCCCAGTTTGTTTCTGGTTCAAGTGTCTACACCACAGCCCTTGGCTATAGACTTGGTCCCCATCACAAGGAAAGACCCTTTAGATAAACTCAGCACCAGCTATCTTTCCTATCCCTCCATAGGACACAAGTGAACTTCTGGATCCTTTCCACAATACATGGGATCTAAGGGAGACTTAGACCTAATAACTTGGATACTCTCTTCAACTGTGTTGAGCCAAAATAACTTGGACATAACCAGGCAGGTTACCTGATTCCGGACTGCAATAGGAACTAGAGCAGAATCCCTGTATCTATGACTTCCCCCTGTAAGACTGCAGCATAGAAAGACATCTCATTACCAGTTTTTCTATACTGGAGTGGGTTGCCATTTCCTTCAACTCTAACTCTAGGAGGGTTAAAAAAAAAAAAAAAAACCCGCTTTTACTTTTTCCCCTGTATCGCTAAGTCCCTCCATATTTAAAACTCTATAGTCAGAAAAGCAAAAGAAAATGAAAACTCCATGATCTGGTTTGCTGGCTTGCCTCTTCTTCTGTTAAACGAAGAGATGGAGTTTACAGAATTCTTTTCTTTAACAACCTACTTCTCACTTTCAAGTCTGTCAACCTTGTATGCTTGAAAACTCTTCTTTGGAATAGTTAATTTTTTTTTTATTTTTCTTTACACCCCATACAGTTACAACCCTAATTTAAGCCCCAACCCTCATCTCAGAGAAATGTTGATAAGATATTTAACACCAAACAGATACATAATTTAGAAAATACCAGAGAATGGAAGGAGTAATATATGTGAGTAATCATAACATCCAATCTGAGCAACCAAAAAAATAAGTGAAACCATATTAATTTATTACTTAAAATATTATCCTAGATAAACAGTTCTCAAAGCATGACCCTCAGATTAGCATCATTAGAAATGCAGATTCTTGGACCTTCCCTAGACCAAATGAATCAAAAATTCCAGAGATGGGTGCCCAAAGCCTTTTTATCCAGCCTCCTAAGGAACTGTGATGCATGCTAAAATTTAACAACAACTGCTTTATGTATATTTACATAAAAGGACCTCCTACAAAATGATTAAGGTATTCTCACAGGTTTCTCACGGTGTCATTGTAGAAGAAACACTGTGGGTGGCCTTCTGACTAATATAGAATTTCCTGTTTAATGTTTCATTCTCTCAGAGGGCTAATGACATGGGAATGGGGGAGAAATAATAAGGGATGACATGAGCATAAGGATGGACATGAGCAGCACAAATATAAAATAACTGAGGAACACAACATACCCAGTTGGTAAGACATGTAAGATATATAATTTAGAAAATACTGGAGAATGAAAGGAGTAATATACATGAGTAATGATAACATCTATCTGAGCAGAGGCTTACTTCTTATTTTAGCCTCATGGTAAGTCTATTGGTTTATCAACCCAGGTTGTAAGCAATAGAAACTAAATCTAGCTACTGTTTTGATAACTTGAAGGGAAGGCCGAAGAAGCATCTGTTCATCTGGGGAGAAATTAAAATAAAGGCAATTCCAGGGATCCAAGTAGCAAGAACTGACAGATGCCTCTTAAGGAATTCACCACCAACATAAGCCAGAAATGAGACATCTTTTTTCACCTTTCTGTAAATCCTCTCAGGAAACACAGTTCCAGAGAAAGACTAATAGGCTAGTTTGAATGTCCGCTCTTTGATGAGAGAAATGACACCTTGAGTAATAGTCCGAATAAATCCCAAAAAGGATATCAAGCTGTTGTCTTTAAAAAAGAGAGAGAAATGGATATTGGGAGGCCACGAAATGTCCATCATAGTAATATTAAAAAGCAAGTATTAGCTGAGAACCTGAGAAACTGTGTCCAAAATCCCACAGCCAGTGAAGCTCAAAGGAAACCCAAACTTCTGACACATCAGTTCAGTTCAGTCGCTCAGTCGTGTCCAACTCTTTGCGACCCCATGAATCACAGCACGCCAGGCCTCTCTGTCCATCACCAACTCCTGGAGTTCACTCAGACTCACGTCCATTGAGTCAGTGATGCCATCCAGCCATGTCATCCTCTGTCGTACCCTTCTCCTCCTGCACCAAATCCCTCCCAGCATCAAAGTCTTTTCCAAGGAGTCAACTCTTCGCATGAGGTGGCCAAAGTACTGGAGTTTCGGCTTTAACATCATTCCTTCCAAAGAAATCCCAGGGTTGATCTCTTTCAGAATGGACTGGTTGGATCTCCTTGCAGTCCAAGGGACTCTCAAGAGTCTTCTCCAACACCACACTTCAAAAGCATCAATTCTTTGGCACTCAGCCTTCTCCACAGTCCAACTCTCACATCCATACATGGCTACTGGAAAAACCATAGCCTTGACTAGACGGACCTTAGTTGGCAAAGTAATATCTCTGCTTTTGAATATGCTATCTAGGTTGGTCATAACTTTTCTTCCAAGGAGTAAGCGTCTTTTAATTTCATGGCTGCAATCACCATCTGCACTGATTTTGGAGCCCATAAAAATAAAGTCTGACACTGTTTCCACTGTTTCCCCATCTATTTCCCATGAAGTGATGGGACCAGATGCCATGATCTTCATTTTCTGAATGTTGAACTTTAAACCAACTTTTTCACTCTCCTCTTTCACTTTCATCAAAAGGCTTTTTAGTTCCTCTTCACTCTGCCATAAGGGTGGTGTCATCTGCATATCTGAGGTTATTGATATTTCTTCCAGCCATCTTGATTCCAGCATGTGTTTCTTCCAGTCCAGCATTTCTCATGATGTACTCTGCATATAAGTTAAATAAGCAGGGTGACAATATACAGCCTTGATGTACTCCTTTTCCTATTTGGAACCAGTCTGTTGTTCCATGTCCAGTTCTAACTGTTGCTTCCTGACCTGCATACAGATTTCTCAAGAGGCAGGTCAGGGGGTCTGGTATTCCCATCTCTCTCAGAATCTTCCACAGTTTATTGTGATCCACACAGTCAAAGGCTTTGGCATAGTCAATAAGGCAGAAATAGATGTTTTTCTGGAACTCTCTTGCTTTTTCCAGGATACAGCAGATGTTGGCAATTTGATCTCTGGTTCCTCTGCCTTTTCTAAAATCAGCTTGAATATCAGGAAGTTCACGGTTTACGTATTGCTGAAGCCTGGCTTGGAGAATTTTGAGCATTACTTTACTAGCATGTGAGATGAGTGCAATTGTGCAGTAGTTTGGCCATTCTTTGGCATTACCTTTCTTTGGGATTGGAATGAAAATTGACCTTTTCCAGTCCTGTGGCCACTGCTGAGTTTTCCAAATTTGCTGGCATACTGAGTGCAGCACTTTCTCAGCATCATCTTTCAGGATTTGAAATAGTTCCACTGGAATTCCATCACCTCCACTAGCTTTGTTCATAGTGATGCTTCCTAAGGCCCACTTGACTTCACATTGCAGGATGTCTGGCTCTAGGTACATCACTTCTATTACCTTTTCACCCCACTCATCTGATTTTCTAACATTAACCTCTCACTTCTATTCCCTTTTACCTCACTCATCTGATTTTATGACTTTAACCTCTGAAATAACCTTTAATCCTGAAATAATGAAGTCTACATTGAGAAAATAGTAAATATGAGCATGAACTATTAAAGACCCCAAAATCAGAGTCAAAGAGTGACCCTACTAACATACTTCCCCCCCCTTTTCTTCACTTTTCCTCCAATGTGCTCAAAGTGAGCTGTGCTGTACCCCCAGAAAATGAATTGGGCTTAAATTGTCTTAGCTTTGCCACAGACTAGCTTTGAGACCTTTGGCAGGTTACTTAACATCTCCAAGCATCAGTTTTCTCATCTGAAAAATGAATGAATGGGTTGGATATTATCTCTAAAACCCCATTTCCAAGACCAGAAGCAACTAAAATAAAAATGAGATCTATTTACTTCTAAGGCCACTGATTTTGTCTGTCTATAAACTCCTAGAGAGCTGATATTGTATCTTCTTGTTCACTGCAACTTTTCCAGTATATATAAAATGATTCCCCCAAAAGTTTGTCTAATGCCACCATTTGCAGAAATCATAGTCAAACAGCAAGGAGATATGGCCCTTGACTGAAATTACAGAAAGGAAGGTCCTTCCTGTTTCCCAATGCCTGGGTTTGCCTGCTCTCTTCCACCACCTCAGATACAAAAAAGGATCTTTCTAGATAAAATGTTTCAATCTATGTATATGTTTATAAATGTAAAATAGCAGTGTTTTAATAATTACACAAGAAATAGCCTTACATGCATCGCTGAATTTTTGATTCAAATTATGTCACAGAAAAGTATACATTTTTAACTATAAATACATCTACCTTTCATCACACTGCATTGATCTGGCCCTTTATGTAAAACAATACTACTAATTCCTATTAAAGCTTCCCTGAATAAAAAGCTATTTTGTGGACACAGAAATCCACTTTTTCGAAATCTCATTTCTTTTTATCTTTGACACTGCCATTCTGCTCTCTTTGTGAAAAAAGAGTAAATCCTTTCAGAGCCTACAGGTTCAAACACCATAGCGACTGAGATTACCATTCCTGACATCCTAGCTGAATAAACCTTAAGGGGCATTTCTTCTCACCTTTCACCTCGAAATAATCACAGCACTGAAAGTGTAGGCTGTTGGGTGACAAATGACAGGAAAATCATCCCTCACACTTTAGCCTTGGAAATTGACTTCAATAATGGTTTATAAAGCTACCCTTTAAAAACTAAATTTTGCCAGGAATAATGCCAAATTTAAAAAGAAAAACGTGTATGAACAACAGAAGCTACTTATTTTTGCACTCATTCTCAATTATTTCAAATCTTCTCCACGCTTCCACATTCCCCAAAATATTTTCACTTATGATTTTATACTTTTAAAGCATTGGATGAAAGTTTTCTTTATCGTATTATCGCTAATTTGAGAGTCACTGAACTCTTCCATGGCTAAAACTCCCATCTTATAATCTCTGCATGGTAATTTAAGTGTGCTACACATAGTAGGTTTTTAGGTACTCAAATTAATTTAAAATTCCTTAATAAATGCAAGGAGGCATATAGGTACAACCCAATGTCTTTCTGGCAATGAAGACTTAATCGGCTCAAAACAGTATTCCAAACTCATTATTTTTTTCCAGTTTCTCCCCACACCCCCACCTTCCCATTATCTTGTCACCAATTTCCTTATAAAAACTTCCCAAATACAATACCCCTTGTCACATTTAACTCCTCTCTCACTCCTTATCCTAACTGATCTCTAAATCTCACAGTAGCTACCTCAGAGATGTCTCTGAAATGTGCCACCTTGTCCAAACAGGCCTTAATACAGACCTTCCTCATCTCTTGTGGGAACTACTATAATAGTTACTTCTCTTTAGCCTTCTTGATTGTTTCTTCCCACTACACTCTATGCTTAGCTCTGTCAGCCACCATCTTCCCAAAACACAGTGATGGTCATATCAGCCTCCAATTTATCATTCCAGATGTGGAGAAACCAATTACTGGCAGAATGATGCAGCAAAGATGGCAGGGAGCAGAAAAAGAAATACTCCACTGTCTCTCTCCTCCTATCCTCTGCTGCTGCTGCTGCTAAGTTGCTTCAGTCGTGTCCGACTCTGTGCGACCCCATAGACAGAAGCCCACCAGATTCACCTGTCCCTGGGATTCTCCAGGCAAGAACACTGGAGTGGGTTGCCATTTCCTATCCTCTAACCTCCTGCTCTAATCTCCAATTGCTGAATCCAAATGGAAGCCAGAAAGGATCCTGGCTGATGCAGACTCTGAGGGATAACTTCCAAGGGTACACAACAGGGCAGAGCCCAGTAAAGAATTGATTGAGAGGGGCACATGTAGAATAACCTGCACAACCCTACCCTTCCTTCATCTTCCTCTCAACCCCAAAGGTCTGGCTTAAAAGGTGCCTTCCCAGGCAGAGTTACTTACCCTCTTCTCTATTTTTTCTCATCTCTCTCTCTATGTATATCACTTACAACATTTCATTGCAGTTTGTCTATTTATCTATTGTTTTTCTTAAAAGCTAGAACATTATCTCATGTTTAATTCACACATTCAGTTCAGTTCAGTTACTCAGTCCTGTCCAACTCTTTGTGACCCCATGAATCGCAGCACGCCAGGCTTCCCTTTCCATCGTCAACTCCCGAAGTTCACTCAGACTCACGTCCATTGAGTCAGTGATGCCATCCAGCCATCTCATCCTCTGTTGTCCCCTTCTCCTCCTGCCCCCAATCTCTCCCAGCATCAGAGTCTTTTCCAATGAGTCAACTCTTCGCATGAGGTGGCCAAAGTACTGGAGTTTCAGCTTCAGCATCAGTCCTTCCAAAGAAATCCCAGGGCTGATCTCCTTCAGAATGGACTGGTTGGATCTCCTTGCAGTCCAAGGGACTCTCAAGAGTCTTCTCCAACACCACAGTTCAAAAGCATCAATTCTTTGACGCTCAGCCTTCTTCACAGTCCAACTCTCACATCCATATGTGACCACTGGAAAAACCATAGCCTTGACCGGACGGACCTTTGTTGGCAAAGTAATGCCTCTGCTTTTGAATATGCTATCTAGGTTGGTCATAACTTTCCTTCCAAGGAGTAAGCGTCTTTTAATTTAATGGCTTTTAGTGAGGTATTATTGACCCTCCATGTTTGTGAATGGGTTGAGATGGAAACAGGGCTTCCCCAATAGTTTGCAAAGGAAGAAATAATCAAAATTAGATGCCATATACCTAATCTGTAGACCCTTCCTGATGCCAGACTGAAGTCCCTTGTGTCCACATGGCCTAAAGGAAATGCATGGGGAATACCACAGACCTGATTAAGAAAGGGCTCTTTAATGAATTAATGGATCAGGAGACTTTACTTCCACCACTCATACAGATTCCATGTCTTAGTCCCCTTAGGAACCTATAGAAAAATCCTACAGACTGGATGACTGTATAAACTACAGAAATTTTTTCTCATAGTACTGGAGGCTGTGTAACTTTCAAGATTAGGTGTCAGCATATTTGGTATCTGGTGAGAGCCCACTTCCTAGTTCATAACTGGCCATGTTTCTTTACTATATTCTCACACAGGGGAAGGGTTACTGGACTATCTGGAGTCTCTTTTGTGTTTAGTTGCTTCAGTCATGTCCAACTCTTTGCAACCCCATGGACTCCTCTGTCCATGGGATTCTCCCGGCAAGCATACTGGAGGGGGTTGTGAAGCCCTCCTCCAGGGGATCTTCCCGGCCCAGGGACTGAACCCATGCCTCTTATGTCTCCTGCACTGGCAGGCAGGTGCTTTGCCACTAGCGCCACCTGGCAAGTCAAGGGCTCTAATGCCATTTACAACAGTTTCACCTTTATGACTTAATCATATCTCAAATGCCCCACTTCCAAATACTATTACAATAGGGATTAAGTTTCAACATAAGAATCTGTGGGGGGTGGAGAACACAAACATTCAGTTTATGGCACTCTCCTAAAGCCTCCTAGAGTCTCTCATGGCATCTCTGGTGCCCTCTGCACACACTAACATTTAGCTTAGTCACTGTGATATAAACATATGTTCTGTGTATGTCACACAGCATGACTTCAAAAATCCCATCTCACTTGAAATTGAGACAGTGTTATATCTCTGCACATAAACTATGTGTAATTTTCTCTCTAGAAAGTATTCTTACAATTTCTCCTAGATTTTTTGTTTGCATTTTAAAAATAAGGGTGTATAATATACATGGACAATTATCTGTTATGGTATAGCCATAAGACAGAATAGCATGCAGCAATTAAAATGTTTATAGAGACATTTAATGACATGAGAACACACTTATGATAAAATTTTAAATAAGCAAAAGGAAGCTACAAAGTTGAATATGATTTCAACCAGGTAAAACAAAACATTCTTTAAAGGACAATATAACAAAATATTTAATAGTGGTTATCTCTCATTGTGGGACTATGATTTTTATTCTTCTGCCTATACTTCTCTGTGTTTGCTATGATTTTCTACAAGAGTCATAAGTATTTTTTAAATCAATTTATTTTGCAAGTCTATTGTTGAGGAGTCCAACAGAGCACAGTGAATTCTGGTACAATTTTAATACTGTCACAGTCTCTTAGAATCAAGTTATATCTCAGTTTCTAAAACAGTTCTCTTAATTCAAGACTAAAAATGGCAGACACATTTTTAAAGCTAAATTATTTTGGTGAGGTCTTAATATTACTCCTCAATTCATCACCACCACCAAAGCAAAGTTTCCGTCTCGTACTATCTTAGCTCCCTAACACATAGTCATATTCTTCTTATCTACCCAAAAATCTTGGAAATATTCTTTCTTTATTCACATGTTCATCCAACTAGCATTTATTTAATACCTCCTGATACCAAACACTAAGTGTATATACTGACAATAAAAGACACCCTGACTTTAGGGAGTTTTGGGTTTGGTGAAAGGAGACATAAACAATTTTAGTATAAATATGATCACTGAAGCCAGCAAACAGTTTATAGTTAAAGCTCTATTTCCACCTGGGGAGTCAGAGATTTCACAGAGGAGGTAATGCTTATTTGAGATCAGGAATATCAGTAGCTGCTTGTCAGATAATCCAGCAGGGAGAAGATCATATACTCAAGGCAATGGGTGGGATGTTCTGGAACTGCAAGGTACTCAGTTTGGCCAGAGTATAAACCTGGAGCAGGGAGATGAAGCCACACTCCTAACCAGGGAACAGATCATAAAGAGACTTCCCTGTCCTAATATAATCTTCCCTGATGGCTCAGATGGTAAAGAATCTGCCCGCAATCCAGTTTTTCCTACAGTCAGTCCCTCCCTCATCAGGAAGCTTCCACAAGCCTCTTATCCTCATCCATCAGAAGGCAGACAGAACAAAAACCACAGTCACTGAAAACTAACCAAACTGATCACATGGATCATAGCCTTGTCTAACTAAATGAAACTATGAGCCATGACATGTAGGGCCACCCAAGATGGACAGGTCATAGGGGAGAGTTCTGACAAAATGTGGTCCACTGGACAAAGGAATGGCAAACCACTTCAGCATTCTTGCCTTGAGAACCCCATGAATAGTAAGAAAACACAAAAAGATATGACATTGAAAGATGAACTCCCCAGGACGGTAGATGTCCAATATGCTGCTGGAGAAGAGCAGAGAAATAGCTCCAGAAGGAATGAAAAGGCCGAGCCAAAGCAGAAACAACACTCAATTGTGGAAATGACTGGTGATGAAAATAAAGTCCAGTGCTATTAGACAAAATATTGCATAGAAACCTGGAATGTTAGGTACATGGATCAAGGTAAATTGGAAGTGGTCAAACAGGAGATGGCAAGAGTGGACACTGACATTTTAGGAATCAGTGAACTAAATTGGACTGAAATGGGTGAAAATAATTCAGATAATCACTATAACTACTACTACTGTGGGCAAGAATCCCTTAGAAGAAATGGAGTAGCCCTCACAGTCAGCAAAAGAATCTGAAAGGCAGTTCTTGGGTGCAATCTCAAAAACAACAAAATGATCTCTGTTCGTTTCCAAGGCAAACCATTCAATATCATAGTAATCCAAATCTATCCCACAACCACTAATGCCAAATAAGTTGAAGTTGAATGGTTCTATAAAGACCTACAAGACCCCCTAGAATTAACACCCAAAATAGATGTCCTTTTCATTATAGGGGACTGGAATGCAAAAGCAGGAAGTCAAGAGATACCTGGAGTAACAAGCAAGTTTGGTCTTGGAGTACAAAATGAAGCAGGGCAAAGGCTAACAAAGTTTTGTCAAAAGAATGCACTGGTCATAGCAAACATCCTCTTCCAATAACACAAGAGAAGACTCTACACATAGATATCACCAGATGGTCAATACTGAAATCAGATTGATCATATTCTTTGCAGCCAAAGATGGAGAAGCTCTATACCTGTCAGCAAAAACAAGATCAGGAGCTGACTGTAGCACAGATCATGAACTACTTATTGTAAAATTCAGATTTATATTGAACAAATTAGGAAAAACCACTAGGCCATTCAGGTATGACCTAAATCAAATCCTTACAATTACACAGTGGAAGTGACAAATAGATTCAAAGGATTAGATCTGATAGAGTACCTGAAGAACTATGGACAGAGGTTCATGACACTGTACAGGAGACAGTGATAGAGATCATTCCCAAGAAAAAGAAATGCAAAAAGGCAAAACAGTTGTCTGAGAAGGCCTTACAAATAGTAGCTGAGAAAAGAAGAGAAGTGAAAGGCAAAGGAAAGGAAAGATATCCATCTGAATGCAGAGTTCCAAAGAAAAGAATGGAGCGATAAGAAAGAGTTCCTAAGTGATCAATGCAAAGAAAGAGGAAAACAATAAAATGGGAAACAATAAGGTCTCTTCAAGGAAATTAGAAATACCAAGGGAATATTTCATGCAAAGATGGGGACAATAAAGGACATAAGTGGTATGGACCTAACAGAAGCAGAATATATTAGGAAGTGGCAAGAATACACAAAAGAACTATGCAAAAAGATCTTAATGACCCAGATAACCACGAGGGTGTGATCACTCACCTAGAGCCAGATATCCTGGAGTGTGAAGTCAAGTGAGCCTTAGGAAACATAACTATGAACAAAGCTGGTAGAGGTAATGGAATTCCAGCTGAGCTATTTCAAATACTAAAAGATGATGCTGTGAAAGTGTTGCAATCACTATGCCAGCAAATTTGGAAAATTCAGCAGTGGCCACAGGACTGGAAAAGGTCAATTTTCATTCCAATCCCAAACAAAGGCAATGCTAAACAATGTTCAAACTACTGCACAATTGCACTATTTCACACGCTAGCAAAGTAATGCTCAAAATTCTCCAAGCTAGGCTTCAGTGGTATGTAAACCAAGAACTTCCAGGTGTTCAAGCTGGAGTTAGAAAAGGCAGAGGAACCAGAGATCAAATTGCCAATATCTGTTGGATCATAGAAAAAGCAAGAGAGTTCCAGAAAACATCTGCTTTTGCTTCACTGAGTACACTAAAGCTTTTGACTGTGTGAATCACAACAAACAGTGAAAAATGCTTCACGATATGGGAATACCAGACTACCATACCTGCCTCCTGAGAAATCTGTATGCAGGTCAAGAAGCAACAGTTAGAACTGGACATAGAACAATGGAGTGGTTCTAAATTGGGAAAGGAATATATCAAGGTTGTATATGGTCACCCTGCTTATTTAACTTACATACATTGTACATCATGAGAAATGCCAGGCTGGATGAAGCTCAAGCTGGAATCAAGATTGCGGGGAGAAATATCAATAACCTCAGATATGTAGATGACACCAGCGTTATGGCAGAAATGAAGAAGAACTAATGATCCTCTTGATGAAGGTGAAAGAGGAGAGTGAAAAGGCTGGCTTACAACTCTGTATTCAAAAACAAAGATCATAGCATTTGGTCCCATCACTTCATGCCAAATAGATGGGGAAACAATGGAAACAGTAACAGACTTTATTTTGGGGGCTCCAAAATAACTGTAGATGATGACTGCAGCTGTGAAATTAAAGACGCTTACTCCTTGGAAGGAACATTATGACCAACCTGCTGCTGCTGCCGCTGCTAAGTCGCTTCAGTCGTGTCCGACTCTGTGCAACCCCATAGACGGCAGCCCACCAGGCTCCCCCGACCCTGGGATTCTCCAGGCAAGAACACTGGAGTGGGTTGCCATTTCCTTCTCCAATGCATGAAAGTGAAAAGTGAAAGTGAAGTCGCTCAGTCGTGTCTAACTCTTCGTGGCCCCCGGACAGCAGCCTACCAGGCTCCTCCATCCATAGGATTTCTAGACAGCATATTAAAAAGCAGAGACATTACTTTGCCAACAAAGGTCCCTCTAGTCAAAGCTATGGTTTTTACAATACTCATGTATGGGTGTGAGAGTTGGACTGTGAAGAAAGCTGAGCACTGAAGAATTGATGCTTTGGAACTGTGGTATTGGAGAAGACTCTTGACAGTCCCTTGATCACAAGGAGATCAAAGCAGTTGATCCTAAAGGAAATCACCCTGAATATTCATTGGAAGGATTGATACTGAAGCTGAGGCTCCAACACTTTGGGCAGCTGATGTGAAGAGCTGACTCCTTAGAGAAGACCCTGATGCTGGGAAAGACTGAAGGCAGGAGGAGAAGGGGACGACAGAAGGTGAGATGATTAGATTGGATCACCAGCTCAATGGATGTGAGTTTGAGCAAGCTCTGGGAGTCAGTGATAGGGAAGGCTGGCGTGCTGCAGTTCATGAGGTTGCAAAGAGTTGGACATTACTGAGCAGCTGAACTGATGACCCTGCAATCCCACCACTGGACATATACTTTGAGCATACCATAATACAAAAAGATATACCCCAATATTCATTGCAGCACTATTTATATTAGCCAGGACTGGAAGCAAACTAAATGTCCAATCATTAATTTTTAGCATAGAAAGGTATATCAATATGTTAACAATTTTAAGGTAAAGAAATCATTTTCAAGCCATAAAAGGGGAAAAGGAACAGAGAAATGATTTCATCTAGGTGGTAAAATCAGGATAAGATATATATGTATGTATATATACATGTACACCCTTTATATAAAGTATTATAAAATACAAACACAAAATAAGAAGGTAGAAATAAGACCAAACATATCAGTAAAACTAAATTAAAGATTTTACTTCTAGCAATATGCTACTTATGATAACAAAAGTTTAAAAAATAAATCATAGATAAACATGTGAGGCAAATCACAATAAAAGAAAGTATGTGTGTCATTATTAATGCAAGTCAAAAAGCATGGAATGGGACAAGGAAGTTTTCTACCGAAATAAGCTGTAATTCCCCCAGGAAGATAACTACAGTCATGAACCATCAGAACTAAATAGAGTACCATCAAAATATATGCAAAAACTATTAGAATCCAACAACACATTAAAAAGATCATACATCTTGACCAAGTGGGCTTTATCCCAGGGATGCAAGGATTCTTCAGTATCCACAAAATCAATCAATGTAATACACCATATTAACAAATAGAAAAATAAAAGCCATATGATTACCTCAATAGATGCAGAGAAAGCCTTTGACAAAATTCAACATCCATTTATGATAAAAACTCTCCAGAAAGCAGGAATAGAAGAAACATACCACAACATAATAAAAGCTATATATGACAAACCCACAGCAAACATTATCCTCAATGGTGAAAAACTGAAAGCATTTCCCCTAGAGCCAGGAAAAAGACAAGGGTGCCCACTTTCACCACTACTATTTAACATAGTTTTGGAAGTTTTAGCCATAGCAATCAGAGCAGAAAAAGAAATAAAAGGAATCCAAATGGGAAAAGAAGAAGTAAAACTCTCATTGTTTGCAGATGACGTGATCTTCTACATAGAAAACCTCAAAGACTTCACCAGAAAATTACTAGAGCTTACCAAAAGAGGAACTCCCCAGGTCATTAGGTGCCCAATATGCTACTGGAGATCAGTGGAGAAATAACTCCAGAAAGAATGAAGGGATGGAGCCAAAGCAAAAACAAATCCCAGCTGTGGATGTGACTGGTGATAGAAGCAAGATCCGATGCTGTAAAGAGAAATATTGCATAGGAACCTGGAATGTCAGGTCCATGAATCAAGGCAAATTGGAAGTGGTCAAACAAGAGATGGCAAGAGTAAACGTCGACATTCTGGGAATCAGCGAACTAAAATGGACTGGAATGGGTGAATTTAACTCAGATGACCATTATATCTACTACTGCGGGCAGGAATCCCTCAGAAGAAATGGAGTAGCCATCATGGTCAACAAAAGAGTCCAAAATGCAGTACTTGGATGCAAACTCAAAAACGACAGAATAATTCCTGTACATCTCCAAGGCAAACCATTCAATATCACAGTTATCCAAGTCTATGCCCCAACCAGTAATGCTGAAGAAACTGAAGTTGAACAGTTTTATGAAGACCTACAAGACCTTTTAGAACTAACACCCAAAAAAAGATGTCCTTTTCATTATAGGGGACTGGAATGCAAAAGTAGGAAGTCAAGAAACACCTGCAGTAACAGGCAAATTTGGCCTTGGAATGTGGAATGAAGCAGGGCAAAGACTAATAGAGTTTTGCCAAGAAAATGCACTGGTCATAGCAAACACCCTCTTCCAACAACACAAGAGAAGACTCTACACATGGACATCACCAGATGGTCAACACCGAAATCAGATTGATTATATTCTTTGCAGCCAAAGATGGAGACGCTCTATACAGTGAACAAAAACAAGACCAGGAGCTGACTGTGGCTCAGATCATGAACTCCTTATTACCAAATTCAGACTCAAATTGGAGAAAGTAGGGAAAACCACTAGACCATTCAGGTATGACCTAAATCAAATCCCTTATGATTACACAGTGGAAGTGAGAAATAGATTTAAGGGTCTAGATCTGATAGAGTGCCTGATGAACTATGGAATGAGGTTCATGACATTGTACAGGAAACAGGGATCAAGACCATCCCCATGGAAAAGAAACACAAAAAAGCAAAATGGCTGTCTGGGGAGGCCTTACAAATAGCTGTGAAAAGAAGAGAGGCGAAAAGCAAAGGAGAAAAGGAAAAACATAAGCATCTGAATGCAGAGTTCCAAAGACTAGCAAGAAGAGATAACAAAGTCTTCCTCAGTGATCAATGCAAAGAAATAGAGGAAAACAACAGAATGGGAAAGACTAGAGATCTCTTCAAGAAAATTAGAGATATGAAGGGAGTATTTCATGCAAAGATGGGCTCGATAAAGGACAGAAATGGTCTGGACCTAACAGAAGCAGAAGATATTAAGAGGTGGCAAGAATACATGGAAGAACTGTACAAAAAAGATCTTCACGACCCAGATAATAATGATGAGGTGATCACTAACCTAGAGCCAGACATCTTGGAAAGTGAAGTCAAGTGGGCCTTAAAAAGTATCAATACGAACAAAGCTAGTGGAGGTGATGGAATTTCCGTTGAGCTGTTTCAAATCCTGAAAGACGATGCTGTGAAAGTGCTGCACTCAATATGCCAGCAAATTTGGAAAACTCAGCAGTGGCCATAGGACTGGAAAAGGTCAGTTTTCATTCCAATTCCAAAGAAAGGGAATGCCAAAGAACGCTCAAACTACCGCACAATTGCACTCATCTCACACCCAAGTAAAGTAATGCTTAAAATTCTCCAAGCCAGGCTTCAGCAATACGTGAACCATGAACTCCCTGATGTTCAAGCTAGTTTTAGAAAAGGCAGAGGAACCAGAGATCAAATTGCCAACATCTGCTAGATCATGGAGAAAGCAAGAGAGTTCCCAAAAAACATCTATTTCTGCTTTATTGACTATGCCAAAGTCATTGACTGTGTGGATCACAATAAACTGTGGAAAATTCTGAAAGAGATGGGAATACCAGACCACCTGACCTGCCTCTTGAGAAATCTGTATGCAGGTCAGGAAGCAAAGTTAGAACTGGACATGGAACAACAGACTGGTTCCAAATAGGAAAAGGAGTATGTCAAGGCTGTATATTGTCACTCTGCTTATTTAACTTATATGCAGAGTACATCATGAGAAATGCTGGACTGGAAGAAACACAAACTGGAATCAAGATGGCTGGAAGAAATATCAATCACCACAGATATGCAGATGACACCACATTTATGGCAGAAAGTGAAGAGGAACTAAAAAGCCTCTTGATGAAAGTGAAAGAGGAGAGTGAAAAAGTTGGCTTAAAGCTCAACATTCAGAAAATGAAGATCATGGCATCTGGTTGCATCACTTCATAGGAAATAGATGGGCAAACAGTGAGACTTTATTTTTATGGGCTCCAAAATCAGTGCAGATGGTGATTGCAGCCATGAAATTAAAAGACGCTTACTCCTTGGAAGAAAAGTTATGACCAACCTAGATAGGATATTAAAAAACAGAGACATTACTTTGCCAACTAAGGTCCGTCTAGTCAAGGCTATGGTTTTTCCAGTAGTCATGTATGGATGTGAGAGTTGGACTGTGAAGAAGGCTGAGCACTGAAGAATTGATGCTTTTGAACTGTGGTGTTGGAGAAGACTCTTGAGAATCCCTTGAACTGCAAGGAGATCCCACCAGTCCATTCTGAAGGAGATCAACCATGGGATTTCTTTGGAAGGAATGATGCTAAAACTGAAACTCCAGTACTTTGGCCACCTCATGTGAAGAGTTGACTTATTGGAAAAGACTCTGATGCTGGGAGGGATTGGGGGCAGGAGGAGAAGGGGATGACTGAGGATGAGATGGCTGGATAGCATCACGGACTCGATGGACGTGAGTCTGAGTGAAATCCGGGAGTTGGTGATGGACAGAGAGGCCTGGCGTGCTGTGATTCATGGGGTCACAAAGAGTTGGACACGACTGAGCGACTGGATTGAACTGAATCAATGAATATGGTAAAGTAGCAGGACATAAAATCAACACACAGAAATCCCTTGTATTACTATACACTAATAATGAGAAAATAGAAAGAGAATTAAGGAAACAATCCCATTCACCATTGCAACGAAGAGAATAAAATACTTAGGAATATATCTACCTAAAGAAACTAAACACCTATATATAAAAACCTATAAAACACTGGTGAAAGAAATCAAAGAGGACACTAATAGATGGAGAAATATACCATGTTCATGGATCAGATATCAATACAGTGAAAATGAGTATACCACCCAAAGCAATGTATAGAGTCAATGTAATCCCTCTCAAGCTATCAGCAGTATTTTTACAGAGCTAGAACAAATAATTTCACAATTTGTATGGAAATACAAAAAACCTCGAATAGCCAAAGCAATCTTGAGAAAGAAGAATGGAACTGGAGAAATCAACCCACCTGACTTCAGGCTCTACTACAAAGCCACAGTCATCAAGACAGTATGGTACTGGCACAAAGATAGAAATATAGATCAATGGAACAAAATAGAAAGCCCAGAGATAAATCCACACACCTATGGACACCTTATCTTTGACAAAGGAGGCAAGAATATACAATGGGGAAAAGACAATCTCTTTAACAAGTGGTGCTGGGAAAACAGGTCAACCACTTGTAAAAGAATGAAACTAGAACACTTTCTAACACCATACACAAAAATAAACTCAAAATGGATTAGAGATCTAAATGTAAGACCAGAAACTATAAAACTCCTAGAGGAGAACATAGGCAAAACACTCTCTGACATAAATCACAGCAGGATCCTCTATGACCCACCTCCCAGAATGTTGGAAATAAAAGCAAAAATAAACAAATGGGACCTAATTAAAATTAAAAGCTTCTGCACAACAAAGGAAACTATAAACAAGGTAAAAAGACAGCCTTCAGAATGGGAGAAAATAATAGCAAATGAAGCAACTGACAAAGAATTAATCTCAAAAATATACAAGCAACTCATGCAGCTCAATTCCAGAAAAATAAACGACCCAATCAAAAAATGGGCCAAAGAACTAAATAGACATCTCTCCAAAGAAGACATACAGATGGCAAACAAACACATGAAAAGATGCTCAACATCACTCATTATCAGAGAAATGCAAATCAAAACCACAAGGAGGTACCATTCCACGCCAGTCAGAATGGCTGTTATCCAGAAGTCTACAAGCAATAAATGCTAGAGAGGGTGTGGAGAAAAGGGAACCCTCTTACAGTGTTGGTGGGAATGCAAACTATTTCAGCCACTATGGAGAACAGCGTGGAGATTCCTTAAAAAACTGGAAATTGAACTGCCTTATGACCCAGCAATCCCACTGCTGCGCATACACACCAAGGAAACCAGAATTGAAAGAGACACGTGTACCCCAATGTTCATCACAGCACTGTTTATAATAGCCAGAACATGGAAGCAACCTAGATGTCCATCAGCAGATGAATGGATAAGAAAGCTGTGGTACATATACACAATGGAGTATTACTCAGCCATTAAAAAGAATACATTTGAATCAGTTCTAATGAAGTGGATGAAACTGGAGCCTATTATACAGAGTGAAGTAAGCCAGAAAGAAAAACACCAATACTGTATACTAATGCATATATATGGAATTTAGAACGGTGGTAACGATAACCCTGTATACAAGACAGCAAAAGAGACACAGATGTATAGAATAGTCTTTTGGACTCTGTGGGAGAGGGAGAGGGTGGGATGATTTGGGAGAATGGCATTGAAACATGTATAATATCATAAGTGAAATGAATCACCAGTCCAGGTTTGATGCATGATGCAGGACGCTCAGGGCTGGTGCCCTGGGATGACCCAGAGGGATGGTATGGGGAGGGAGGCAGGAGGCAAGTTCAGGATGGGGAACACATGTACAACCCGTGGTGGATTCATGTTGATGTATGGCAAAATCAATACAATATTGTAAAGTAATTAGCCTCCAATTAAAATAAATAAATTTATATTGAAAAATATATAATGAGAAAACTATTAGAAAAAACATGAAGTTAGTCACAAAGTCAAAATTATAACAGAAAACCTTAACTCATCTCTCTCAGAAAAGGACAGGATAAGTAGGCAAGAAATAAAGAAGTTTACAGAGAATTTGAATAACTCTATTACTAGACTTATTTTAATAATTTATACAGAATGAATATCAAACACAAAGAATATCTTTCCTTTCAAAGAACTTTAAAATGTTACCCAGAAAATAGCCATGTGTAAAGTCACAATAAACCATCAATGAATTCCTCAAAGTTGAAATTTACAGCCCATTCAGTTCAGTTCAGTTCCTCAGTCATGTCCAACTCTTTGCAACCCCATGAATCGCACCACGCCAGGGCTCCTTCTCCACCACCATCTCCCAGAGTTCACTCAAACTCACGTCCATCGAGTCGGTGATGCCATTCAGCCATCTCATCCTCTGTCGTCCCCTCTTCCTCCTGCCCCCAATCCATTCCAGCATCAGAGTCTTTTCTAATTAGTCAACTCTTCACATGAGGTGACCAAAGTACCAGAGTTTCAGCTTTAGCATCATTCCTTCCAAAAAACACCCAGGACTGATCTCCTTTAGGATGGACTGATTGGACCTCCTTGCAGTCCAAGGGATTCTCAAGAGTCTTCTCCAACACCACACTTCAAAAGCATCAATTCTTCGGTACTCAGCTTTCTTCACAGTCCAACTCTCACATCCATACATGACCACTGGAAAAACCATAGCTTTGACTAGATGGACCTTTGTTGGCATAGTAATGTCTCTGCTTTTCAATATACTATCTAGGTTGGTCATAATTTTCCTTCCAAGGAGTAAGTGTCTTTTAATATCACGGCTGCAGTCACCATCTGCAGTGATTTTGGAGCCCCCCAAAATAAAGTCTGACACTGCTTCCACTGTTTCCCCATCTATTTCCCATGAAGTGATGGGACCAGATGCCATGATCTTCATTTTCTGAATGTTGAGCTTTAAGCCAACTTTTTCACTCTCCTCTTTCACTTTCATCAAGAGGCTTTTTAGTTCCTCTTCACTTTCTGCCACAGGGTGGTGTCATCTGCATATCTGAGGTGATTGATATTTCTTCCAGCAATCTTGATTCCAGCCTGTGCTTCTTCTAGCCCAGCGTTTCTCCTGATGTACTCTGCATATAAGTTAAATAAGCAAGGTGACAATACACAGCCTTGACATACTTCTTTTCCTATTTGGAACCAGTTGTTGTTCCATGTCCAGTTCTAACTGTTGCTTCCTGACCTGCATACAGATTTCTCAAGAGGCAGGTCAGGTGGTCTGGTATTCCCATCTCTTTCCGAATTTTCCACAGTTTATTGTGATCCACACAGCCCATTAGTCACAATTCAATACTATAAGTTAACAACAAAAGTAGACTATTAATCTACTTATAAATAAACAACTATGAAAATGTCATATATTAAAATTTATCAGGACTTCCCTGGTGGTCCAGTGGTTGAGAATCCACCTACCAAAGCAGGGGACACGGTTTCGATCCCTAGTCTGGGAAGATTCTACATGCTGCTCGACAGCTAAGCCTGTGTGCCACAACTACTGAAGCCCATGCCCCAGAACTCATGCTCCATGACAAGAGTAGCCACCACAATGAGAAGTCCACACACTGAAATTAGAGAGTAGCCCCTACTTATTGTGACTAAAAAAGCCCTCACGCAGCAACAAAGACTCAGTGTAGCCAAAATGAAATAAATGAAATGAAAAATTATTTAAAAATCTATCAGATGCAACCAACGTAATATTTAAAAGAAAATGTATAACCCTAAAACATTTATTTGAAAACAATTAAAAACAATCCATTTTCAACTAGGGAGGTACAAGAAAAAGGACAAAATAAATCAAAGGTAATTTTATTTTTAAATATACATATTTTATTGAATATAGTTGACTTACACTGTTTCAGGTGCACAGCAAGGTGATTCAGTTGTACAAATATACATATATTATTTTTGAAATTATTTTCCATCATAGGTTATTACAAGATATTGACTATAGTTCCCTATGTTACACAGCAAATCTTTGTTGCTTGTTGCATATCATTTTATTAGAAATCTATCATTCTATTCATACTAAGTCAAACAAGTGGGATTAAAATGTCATAATTTGTTTTAGTTAGGCAAATATTCATAAGTTTTCTAAAATATATATATTATACATATTTTTATATATATACAAAAGTCATGTAGTACAAAAGGTAATTTTAAATGAAAAATTATTGCTGAACAAAATTCATGGAATAAGAGATAAAAATGGGAGGCCAAGAAATTAGGTCTTTGATAAGACTACTAAAATAGGAATACGTGTAACAAACATAACACCAACAAAGAGACAAGACACAAATAGTAAAAAGATAAAGAGATGCAATCATGTGATGGGGGTTCTTTTTATAAGAGAATATTGTGTTCAACTTCTTAACCAATAAAATTGAAACTATAAGAAGTGAAAGTGAAAGTGACTCAGTCGTGTTTGCCTCTTTGTGATCCCATGGAATTCTCCAGGCCAGAATACTGGAATGGGTAGCCTTTCCTTTCTTCCGGGTTCTTCCCAACCCAGGGACTGAACCCAGGTGTTCCGCATTGCAGGCAGATTCTTTACCAGCTGAGCCACAAGGGAAGCCCACAGATTATTACATAAAAAAATTTTAATTACCGAAGTGCAAAAAGTGATAGAAAGTGTGAAAATTTACAGCAATAAAACAGAAGAAATGGAAAACACAGCCAGAGATTTATTCCCCCAAATTAACCAGGCCCAAGGATTTTTTACATGAAAGTTTCATCAAAAATTTAAAAAGTAAGTCTAAGTTTATTTAAATTCTTCAAACTCAGTAGAACTGGAAACCAAAAGAACATAAAATATAAAGTATTTTCATTAAATTTAGAAACAAAATAAGGATGTCCACTACCCACAACTATTATTCTGTGGTTCTAGACTATAAAATTAATCAGGAACAAGAAATCAAGAGCATAAATATCAGAGACAAAACTATATGATTTTTGACCTAAGATAATTCAAAAAGAGAAAAATCAACTGACAAATTAGTAGAAATACTAATTTAGTTCTATTAGGATTTTGGATATAAGGCAAATATACCAAAAATTGATAATTTTTATATACTTGCAATAACAGAAGAATCCTATAATCTTTTAAAATCTAATTTACAAAACAGATACAAAATTTTCATAATTTTATAACAAAATTTGATTAAGAAAAAGTTTAGCAAACTATATACAATTTGGTTAAGAAAAATTTTCTTTATACAATGCATAAAAAAAAAACATAAAATTTTGCTGAGAGAAAAGAAAAATTCCAATGTGGAGAAATATACAACATTCCTGGATGGGAGAGTTCAGTAGGCTAAGGATATTTATCCTTTGGTTACTCTACAAATTCAAAAGTGCAATAAAAATCTCACTGATATCAACACATTTGCTTTAAAGTAAAAAGACTTTCCAAAAGAATAAATGCAGAATTATACAGAAATTCATGAAAAATAAATAATGGAGCCTAGTCCGACTCACTCAAAATATGTCTTAATGTTATATTAAAAACAAAGCGGTCCTGCTACTGGAATTGAAAAACAGGTCAGTGAGAATAGAACCCAGAAATAAAATCAGGCACATATGTGAACATAAAAGATGGCATCTCAAATCTGTGAGGAAATGACGGGTCACTCATGATATAATATTAACATAACTATATGGGGGAATATTTTAAGAACATAGTTAGATTTAAGGCAGGATTACGATGGCAGAGTAGGAAGGTCCTGAGCTCACTTCTTCCCACAGACACACCAAAACTAGACTCCAAGACTGGATCACCTCAGGCCAAACAACCAAAACTACAATTACATATAAAAACAACTCTCTCTGAGAACAACATGAAGACTAACAGAATAGATCTTTTGCAATGAAGGATAGAAAGAAAGAAAAAAATCACACTGAAATGGGTAAAAAGAGAAAAGAAGCGATTTAGTCAGGACCCACATACCTGGCAGGCAATTCAGAAGTGGAAAAGGATATCACAAATTCAGGGGTTCTCCCTAAGGGGTGAGGGGAACCCCAGCTCTATGAACCAGCAACTAGAAGATAAATCCCTTCATTTGGTTTTGAAAACCAGCAACAGTTATTACCTGAAGAGCCATCGAGCTTCAGAAAAAAGACTCAGCCCTTAAAGGCCATATATATAAACTTACCTGCTCTGAGTCCCAGAGCAGAAGTACATAGATACCTGGTACTATCACCAGCTTGCCATGCCCACACCAGCATACTCTCAGCCCATACCTAGCTCCAGATCCAACCCTACCCTACCAAGGCAGCAGCCCCCGGTGCACCCTAGGAGAAGTCTCAGGCCCACAGTGGGCTTTGCCTCCAGCCCCACCCTAGTTCCCCAGTATACTCAAAGGTAACCTCCAGCCTGTGCCAGGCTCTATCTCCAATGCCCCTCCAGCTCCAATTCCCCTTTCCCCAATACACCTTGGAAAGCCCACAGTCTGCATTTGTTTCAGCTCCATTCTTCTTCTGCTCTTGCCAGAGCCACCTGGCAGAAGCAACACACAAAGGGATGATCCTACACAGAACAGGCTTCAAGACTTAGAGAGGTAACTTTTGCCAAGTTCATAGAGATAAACACAGAAAATCAAAGATGATGAGTGGGAGATAAATGTATGTTACAAAAGAAAGAACAAGATAAAACTCCCAGGGAAAAGTCCTAGTGAAGCTGAGCTAAGTAATTTATCTAATCAAGAGTTCAAAACATCAGTCATAAAAAATGCTCATCAAACTCAGATGAAGAGAGGAACACAGTGAGAATTTCAACAAAGAACTAGAAAACATTTAAAAAAAATCAGAGTTGAAGCATAATTGACATGAAAAATATACTAGAAGTAATCATCTGCAGATTAAGTGATATGGAAGAACACATAAGCAACCTGGAAGACAGAATAGTGGAAATCACCCAATCAAAAGATAAAAAGAAAAAAAGAATTAAAAAAAATGAAGATAGTTTAAGGGATCTCTGAGATCATCAAGCGTACTACCATTTGCATTATAGGGGGACCAAAAGAAGTGAGAAAGAAAAGGGCAGAAAACATATTTGATAGAATAGCAGCTGAAAATTTACCATACCTGGGAAGGAAACAAATATCCAGATCAAGGGAACACAGAGAGTCTCAAACAAGATGAACCCAAAGAGATTCACACCAAGATATATCCTAATTAAAATGGCAAATGTGGGAGAAAAGAAGGAATTTTAAAGGCAGCAAGAGAAAATAGCAGAGAGTCACATACAAACAAACCCCCATAAAGCTATCAACTGATTTTTCAGCAGAAACTTCGAAGGCCAGAAGAGGGTGGCATGATAAAGCGCTGAAAGGAAAAAAACACAACCAGGAATACGTAACCCAGCAATGCAGCAATCAGAACTGAAGGAGACAGAGTTTCCCAGACACAAAAAAACTAAAACAACTCATCAATACTAAATTGGCCTTACAAGAAATGCGTAACAGTCTTCTTTAAGTGAAAAAAAAGAAAGGCCATAACAAGCATAAGAAAATATGAGAGCGAAAATCTCCCTAGTAAAGGCAAATATATACTAAAGGCTACTTAAAAAGCTAATGTAAAGGTGAAAAGACAGAAGTTGTAAACTAACTATAACTACAATAAGTAGATAAGAAATATACAAAAAGATATAAAATTATATGACATCAAAAGCATTAAAAGTTGGCAGGGAAAGTAAAAAACATATAGCCTTTAAAATGTGTTTGAACTTAAATGACTAACAGTTTAAACACATAGATAAACAGATCTCATGATAACAACAAATACCTAAAATAGACACACAAAAAATAAACAGAAAGGAAGTAAAACATGCCAGAAAAGGAAATTATCAAACCACACAGGAAGAAACTAAAAGAAGCACACAGAAGAACTGCAAAAACAACCAGAAAACAAGTAACAAAATGGCACTAAGTACATGAGTGAAGGGAAAGTGTTAGTCACTCAGTATGCCTGACTCTCAGCGACCCCATGGACTGTAGCCTGCCAGGCTCCTCTGTCCATGGAATTCTCCAGGCAAGAATACGAGAGTGGGTTGCCATTCCCTTCTCCAGGGGATGATCCCAACCCAACGATCAAACCCAGGTCTCCCACATTGCAGTAATTCTTTACTGGATTACTTTAAATGTACATAGACTAAATACACCAGTTGAAAGACATAGTTTGGGTGAATGGATGAAAAAAGACCTCATCTATATGCTGCTTACAACAGACTCACTTAAGAGTTAAAGATACACAGACTTAAAATGAAAAAATGGAAAAAGATATCCCATGTAAATAAAAAATGAAAATAAAGCTGGTGCAGCAATACTCATATCAGATAAAATAGATTTTAAATCAGACTATAATGAAAGACAAAGAAGGGTATTACATGATGATGAAAAGGTCAATCCAAGAAAAGAACATATACATTTGTAAACATATGACCCTAACATAGGAGCATCTAAATATATAAAGCAAATATTAACAGAAATAAAAATGAAGGAAAAAAGTGACAGTGATACAATAATACTAGGAGATTTTAATAATACACATATCAATGGATAGAGCATCAAGATGGAAAAATCAATAAGAAAACATCATCCTTAAATGAGAAATTACATCATATAGACTTGATAGATATCTATAGAGCATTCTACCCAAAACCAAGAGAACACACATTATTTTCAAGTGTACATGGAACATTCTACAGGATAAATCATATGCTGGCCACAAAACAAGTTTCAATAAATTTAAGAAGATTGAAATAACATCAAGCATCTTTTGTGACCACATCCATATGGAACTAGTAATCAGTTATAAGAAGAAAACTGGGAATTCACCAGGCAAGAATACAGGAGTAGGTTGCCATTTCCTCCTCCAGCAGATCTTCCTGACCCTAGGATTAAACTTACATCTCCTATGTCTCCTGCATTGGCAGGTGGGTTCTTTACCACTGAGCCACCTGGGAAGCTCCCAAAATTGAAGGAATAATAAAGTCCCCAGTGGAAATAAAATAGACAACAACAACAAACAAAAAAATAGAAAAAAATCAATGAAATCAAAGTTAGTTTTTGAAAAGATAAGCAAAATTGATAAACCTCTAGCCAGATTCATCAAGAAAAAAAAGAGAAAGAGCCAAAATAAATAAAATCAAAAGAGAAGTTACAACAGAAATTAAATAATATTTATAAACAATATCACAGAAATATGATCAAAAATAATACTATGAACAACTATATGCCAAAAATTGGGCAACCTAGAAGAAATGGATAAATTTCTAGAAACATACAACTTTCTGAGACTAAATCAGGAAGACATCGAGAATCTGAACAGACTGATTATTAGTAATGAAATTGAATTGGTAATTTAAAAAAACTTTATACATACAAAAGCCAAGAACAAAGATGGATGGCTTCACAGGAGAATTCTACCAAATATTTAAAGAAGTGTTGATACCTATTCTTTGCAAACTATTCAAAATACTGAAGAGAAGGAAACATTCTCAAACTCCTTCTATGAGGCCACCATTACCCCGACACCAAAACAAGAAAAAGACTCCAAAAAAAAAAAAAAAAACAGACAGACAGACAGAAAAATTACAGGCCAGTATCCCTGATGAAAGTGAAAAGTGAAAGTGTGAGTCATTCAGTCAGATCTGACTCTTTGCGACCCCATGGACTGTAGCCTGCCAGGCTCCTCTGTCCGTGGAATTTTCCAGGCAATAACACTGGATTGGGTTGCCATGAACATATATACAAATATTCTCAACAAAATATTAGCAACAAAAGTCAACAATACATTAAAAGCATCACACATCCTGAAAAAGTGTGACATTTTCCAGGGATGCAAGGATCATTCAGTATCAGCAAATTAAACAAAGTGATACATCACATCACAAAATGAAGAAGTCATATGATCATCTCAATAAAGAAAAAGCATTTGACAAAATTCAACATCTTCTCATGATAAAAATTCTCAAGAAAGTGGGTTTAGAGGAAACACACCTTAACATAATAAGTGACATTTATGACAAACCCACAGCTAACATCATAATAGTAAAAGCCTAAGAGTTTTTACATTTAAGATTAATAAAAAAATAAGGATGCCCATTCTCACCACTTTTTCATGATAGTATCAGAAATCCTTCCTATAGCAATTAGACAAAAAGAAATAAAACACATCCAAATTGAAAGGAAAGAAGTAAAACTCACTGTTTAAAGATGGCATGATGCTACATATAGAAAACCTTAAAGAAAGACTCCTGGAGAAGGCAATGGCACCCCACTCCAGTACTCTTGCCTGGAAAATCCCATGGATGGAGGAGCCTGGTGGGCTGCAGTCCATGGGGCCGCTAAGAGTCGGACATGACTGAGCGACTTCGCTTTCACTTTTCCCTTTCATGCATTGGAGAAGGAAGTGGCAACCCACTCCAATGTTCTTGCCTGGAGAATCCCGGGGATGGGGGAGCCTGGTAGGCTGCCGTCTATGGGGTCGCACAGAGTCAGACACAACTGAAGTGACTTAGCAGCAGCAAAGAAAGACTCCACTCAAAAACTACTAAAACCAATCACTGCATTCAGTAAAGTTTCGGGATACAAAATTCACATACAGCAATCTGTTGCATTTCTATACACTAATAATGAACTATTGGAAAAATAAATCAAGGAAACAATCTCATTTACAATACCTCAAAAAGAATAAGATATCTAGGAATAAATTTAGCCAAGGAGATGAAAGACATATACTCTGAAAACCGTAAGAAAATAATCAAAGAAACTGAAGACCACACAAATAAATGGAAAGGTATGTGCTCATGGATTAAAGAATTAAAACTGTTGAAATGTCCATGTTATCCAAAACAATCTTCCAGTTCAATCCGTATCAAAATACCAACGGTATTTTTCACATGATAAGAACAAATAATTTTGAAGTTTGCATGGAACCACAAAAGACCTTGAATAGCCAAGCAATCTCAAGAAAGAGCAAATGTAGAGACATCACACACCCTGATGTCAAACTATGCTACAATGCGGTAGTAATCAAAACAGTGTGATACTGGCAGAAAACCTGCACCTTGACTATAGGGACAAAATAGAGAGCCCAAACATAAACTCACACACATGGTCAATGAAGCTACAACAAAGGAGTCAATAATATATAATAAGGAAAAGATAAACTCAATATGTGCTGTTGGGAAAACTGCACAGCTACAGATTAAAAATTGAAACTAGACCATTTCCTCACACAATATGCAAAAATAAACTCAAAATTGATTTCAGTGTTAAATATAAGACTTTCCTAGCAGAAGATATATGCAGTATGTTCTCTGAAATCAATCTTGGGCAATATTTTTATATATGTCTCATCTGGCAAGGGCAACAAAAGCAAAACTAAACATATGAGACCACATCAAACTAAAAAGCTTTTGCTCAGTGAAGGAAACCATCTACAAGATGAAAAGGTAACTTACTGAATGTGAGAAGACATTTGCAATTGATATGTCTGATAAGGATTTAATATCCAAAGTATATCTTTAAAAAAGCATACAACTTAACATCAAAGAACCAAACAATCCAATTAAAAACGGGCAGAAGATATGAATAGACAGTTTCCCAAAGAAGACATGCAAAGGGCCAACAGGTACATGAAAAGGTGCTCAATATCACCAATCATGAGGGAAATACAAATCAAAAGCACAATGAGACATCACCTCACATCTGTCAGAATAGATATTATCAGAAAGACAACAAATAAGTGTTAGTGGGAATGTGGAAACAAGGGAACACTCATGCACTGTTGATGGGAATGTAAATTGGAACAGTCATTACAGTTTACGGTTTGAAAACCATTATGGTTCTTCAAAAAAATTAAAATAGAGCTACCATTTAAGACCCAGCAATTTCACTTCTGAATATTTATCCAAAGAAAATAGAAACACGAATTCAAAAAGATATACACACCCCAATGTTCACTGCAGTACTATTTATAATAGCCAAGATATGAAAGCAGTCTGAGTGTCCATCAACAGATGAATGTATAAAGATACATACACATAAAATATTTTTTATTAGTTATTGGAAAAAAGATGATATCTTACTATTTGAGACAACATGGATAAATCTGGAAGGTATTATGCTAAGTGAACTAAGACAGAGAAAGATAAATATTGTATATGTTCACTTATAAGTGGAATCTAAAAAGCAAAACAAATGAACAAATATGTGTGTTTGTGTGTGTGTGTGTGTGTTCAGTCACTCAGTCGTGTCCAGCTTTTTGTGACCCCATGGACTGAAGTCAGCCAGGCTCCTCTGTCCATGAGATTCTCCAAGCAAGAATACTGGAGTGGGTTGTCATTTCCTCCTCCAGGGATCTTCCTGATCCAGAGATCAGACCCATGTCTCCTGCATTGTAGGCATATTCTTTACCACTGAGCCAGCGGGGAACACCACAAATTCAACAAAATAGAAACAGACTCACAGGTACAAACTAGTGTTTGCTAGAGGCGGAGTGTGGTAGAGAAATGAGCCAAATAGGTGAAGGGGATTAAGAGGT
Source organism: Capra hircus (assembly GCF_001704415.2). Lineage (NCBI taxonomy): Eukaryota > Metazoa > Chordata > Mammalia > Artiodactyla > Bovidae > Capra > Capra hircus. The sequence goes on from NC_030808.1 coordinate 85,645,106, forward strand.
ACAAACCACCAATTATAAAATAAGTAAGGGATGTAATATACAACACAGGGAATTTGCAAGGTGCATAATCAATAAAAAATATTGAATCAGTATGTTATACATCTGAAACTAATATGTGAGTCAACTAGGCTTCAATAAAATAATAAACAAATAACACATTTAAAAATATACCATTGTTATGATTTCCCTGACTTGCATAAAGAAAAAGCAATGGTCACACTGAATGTTTCTACCTTATGCAAGCTTTAGTTTGTAATGTATCATTTGAGTGAATAAATGAGAAAAAAAAAACTGTGTTTTGAATTGATTTTCATCAAAAGAATGTCGTAATTTTCAGTGGCATTAAACTTTTCCTTTATAAGCGAGATTAAGCAATTGAACTATATAAAGGAAACCCCTCCTTCAAATGGACTAATCCTCAGAAAGCTCTGTGCAACAGACTTTCACTTGGGCCAAGAGAGGTAACTTGAGAAAATACAATGAAAACATTGAGCCATGGCCTTAGGCCCAGACTGCCAGGACTAACTTTCTTCATCTATGGTATTCTATGACTATCCAAAGCCTCATCCCTTCTCCTCAGGCATTTCAAATACGAACTATCTTTTAGGAAGATCCTGCCCTCCAGTTTCTGATGTCAACCACATACATCCTACAAAAGGGTACCAAGACTTTGACAGTATCTGTCCCTGAGGGCTGGGAGGGAGAAGACAAGAGTTGCTTCCTTTCCTATGCTCTTGCTTTAAAAGCCCAGGGTTTCTAAGTACTTTTTATGGTTTGCTGACCATTAGAGAATTACAGTGGAACAATAGATGAGCTACTGCTATGGTTGAAACTGTTAGAACTCCTAGTGGACCCACAATTCAGATGAGGGCCTAATTATTCAATCCCCATGAGGCCAATCTCATGTCTCCAAGGCCAATTAAAACCTAGTGGATTATTGGGTCCCTGGAACAACTCAGATAGTAATAATATAACATTATAAGGCTTCTTAGAAAAAGTCAATATACAGAAAAAATTGTCCTGGGTATCTCCCATGGTATACCTGCCAACTTCAGAACATGGCCTGTCTTACTTATGTTCCAACTGAGTATTGCACCATCTTTCAAACCAGAAACTGGCTCTCCATTCCTCTAGATGCAACACATGGAAAAGAGCACAAGTTCCAAGGATTTCATTCCATGTACCAAAATTTTGCTGCTAAGGTTCTAACTTGGAGCAATTAGTGAGGCTGAGAACTCTAGGCAAGGAGGATTTAGACTCTGATTCAAGCCAATGACAAGACCAGTACAGAAGATAGAGGAAGTGTGAAGCAGCACAGGCTGCAGCTGAGGATTACTAATGACACACAGCTCAGCCACAATTATACTTTGCACACAAATACAAACGAAATACAATCTGGATCAGGCAGACATATCTACACCAATCTAAGGCTTTGGCCACCTCATGCGAAGAGTTGACTCATTGGAAAAGACTGATGCTGGGAGGGATGGGGGGCAGGAGCAGAAGGGAACGACAGAGGATGAGGTGGCTGGATGGCATCACTGACTCGATGGACATGAGTCTGAGTGAACTCCGGGAGTTGGTGATGGACAGGGATGCCTGGCGTGCTGCGATTCACGGGGTCACAAAGAGTCGGACACTACTGAGCAACTGAACTGAAGGATTTCACTACTTTCCAAACTAGAAAAAGACATTTAGAGTTTTAGGAATAGTTTGTTGGTTATTACAACTTTAATAAACCTTATACCATTCTTTCATAGCATCATTTCAACCATTCCCAATTATTTCTTTCTGGTATCTTTACTTTAAAAATCCCAAGTAAGAATGATTTTAGAAAGACACATCTGAACCAAGTGAATTCAAATGACAATTAAATGAATTCAAAGCCCAGGGTGAGAGAGCAGATAAGTAGCCCCACATTCTCACTGAATAAAGACCTATTCCTATCTGGGTATGCCACAAGTACTTCATTTACTACTCCAGTTACTTTTTCTTCTTTTACAAAATGCTAAAATTATCCCTACTCCACCTGTCAATGTGAAAGCTGGACAATAAAAAAGGCTGAGTGCCAAAGAATTGATGCTTTTGAACTGTGGTGCTGGAGAAAATTCTTGAGAGTCCCTTGGACTGCAAGGATATCAAATTAGTCAATCCTAAAGGAAATCAACCCTGAATATTCATTGGATGGACTGATGCTGAAGCTGAAGCTCCATTACTTTGGCCACCTGATTCAAAGAATCATTTAATTTTACAATGAGGCAACTAGAGGCTCAGAGACATAAATAAATTACTCAAGATCACAGAACCAGTAAGAAGCCAAATTGGGATTCAAACTCAATTTGGAGTTTGAACACTACTTGACTTCAAACCTCAAGCTTTATACAGCACTTAATCCACCCTTATCTGCACAAAAACTTGTATTAAGGGCTTGTTACAGGTTGACTGGAGTGTCCCAGAAAGATGCTGGAATCCAAAGTCCCCAAGTACCTGTGAGTGTCACCTTATTTGAAAATAGGGTCTTTGCAGATGATCAAATTAAGATGAGACTCTTAGGGTGGGCCCTAATCTAGATATAACTGTGTCCTTATGAATAGAGAAGGCAATGGCACCCCACTCCAGTACTCTTGCCTGGAAAATCCCATGGACGGAGGAGCCTGGTGGGCTGTAGCCCATGGGGTCGCTAAGAGTTGGACATGACTAAGCGACTTCACTTTCACACATTGGAGAAGGAAATGGCAACCCACTCCAGTGTTCTTGCCTGGAGAATCCCAGGGATGGGGTCACACAGAGTCGGACACGACTGAAGTGACTTAGCAGCAGCACCAGTGTCCTTATGAAAAGGGGGAAATTTGGACACAGAGACTTAGAGGGAAGACAGTGTAAAGCAAGACAGGGAAAGGGGTTATCTACAAGCCACGGAAGCCAGGGAGAGGCTACCAGAAGCTAGAAGAGGGAAATGAAACATTCTCCCCACAGCCCTCATGACAAACCAACTTGGCCAACAACTTCATTTTGAACTTCTATCCTCTAAAACTGCAAGATAATTTCTGTTGTATAAGCAACAGAGTTTGTGGAACATTGTTACTTTAGCCCCAGGAAATTAATACACGGTTCATCCTAAAACACTTCTGTAGCTATCTCACTCAATCTCAACTCTATGTTTAAGAACTCCAGTTTCCCATCTTTAATATGCCTGATATTCTCTCAATATCCCCTGGGTTTCCAACTTTTCTTACATGACAATTTTATATCATAAGAATTTCTTCCTGCTTGTGTTTCTGTTTTTCCAACCACAGCAAAATTCCAAGTTGTAACCTGGTAATGCCATTTTTTTCTCTTCCAGAGATATCTCATACTTCAAACTGTACCTAAACAGGACGTTGTACATGGCAAGTTTGCAACCATATCTGTTTACACTCATTTATTTTTGCTATATAATTGCTAAACCACTTAGGAAAGCAATTTAGTGATATGTATCAAGAGTTCAAAAGGCTTTTACTGTTGAACTTACTATTCCCATCTTGAGGAATTAATTAATTACTGGGCAAACAAGTGAACAAGACAAAACTTACATGTACTGCAACATCATCTGAAAGTGAAAATTTGAAAAAAAACCTAAAATATTCAAGTAGAAGAATAATAATATAAATAAAAGTACCTAAATCTATGGAGATATCATGGATTCATGACAAAATATATTTAGAAATAATATACAGAAACATGGGAAAATATTATGCATATTAAATGAAATATAGCAAATAAAACTTAAAGCATAACTGAGACACAGATGTAAATGCTCAAAGACTAGAAGAAAATATGCAAAATAAAAATATACAAATGATTTGTATGATGTTTCTGTCTTTATGATTTTAAAAAGTTAGGAAGGAAATCTGTTTCATTTCCAAGTATATCCCTTGAGTCCTTCACAAGAATTGGATTGTGACCTCTGTATCACAGAGCAATCAAGGTGTGCTTTGCATTTTGTCTAATTGACATCCTTCAGCAGTAAACCCATGAGGATGAACCATGACTGCAATCAGTTCAAAAGCACTGAAATTGGGATTTTCAGCTTCTTTTCTCGATGACCCTAAGCACACTGTTTGTGTCTCAGCTAAAACAATGGGAAGGACATGAATCTAAAATGAAAAATTAGTCAACTCTGCAAATAGATGCCATAGCTGCAAATCAAAGGGCAGTCTTAATATATACAGTGTAGAAGCGCCTGTTTCAGCGTCCACTTATCAGTGCTACCTGAACATATGCATAGTGAAGACTCCTTTGGGTGTCTGTGTGTGTGCAGGAGCGGGATGATGTCCATCATCTATACCACATGAATTCTCCTGCAGAGGTTCAGAAATTAGCTTTGTACTCAGAAAATTGGGTTCTCTGTGCTGTTCTTGTCTCTCTCATCATCAACTCCTTCCTCATAATACTTCATACAACCAATATTTTTCTTGTCATTGCCAGAGGCAGTTTAGGATCGTGTTATTTCACTACTGGAACATTCTAATAGTCCCTAACTCCACATACACCTGTTCACCCATTTAGCTTTTGGGCCATCACCAGACTGTATATTATATTCACACTTATATACTATATACATATATTTGTCAATATATAGTCCACTAGTGGTGTGGATATATATTTACATATATACTGTTGTTGAGTCACTAAGTTGTATCCAACTCTCTTGTGACTTCATGGACTGTAGCCTGCCAGGCTCCTCTGTCCATGGGATTTCCCAGGCAAAAATACTGGAATGGGTTGTAATTTCCTTCTCCAGAGGATATCCTGGCCCCAGGATCAAACCTGTGTCTCCTGCACATGTCTCCCACATTGCAGGCAGATTCTTTACCGCTGAGCCACCAGCAAAACTCTTACAATAATATACATACATATAATTTATAATCTTTTATTGAGTGGCTACAGGTTGCTGTACTAACCACTGGAAATTCAATACTGAACAGACTCTGCATGGGCTTAATATTTGTATACTCCCAAATTCATAGGTTGAAGCCCTTACCCCCAGGCTCTGAGAAGATGCGGCCTTTGGGAGGTAATTAGATTTAGATAGGTAATGTGAGTGGTGCTTTCCTGAAGGGATTCATCCCCATAAGAAGAAAAAGAGTCATAAGAACTCTCTTGCCATGTACATGCACCAAGGAGAGGCCATGTGCAAATTTAGCAAGAAGGTGGCCATCTACAGCCCAGGAAGTTAGTGGGTCCTCACCTGACACCAAGGGCTTCTCTGGTGCTCAGCGGTAAAGAATCTGCCTGTCATGCAGGAGATGCAGGTTCGATCCCTGGTGGGGAAGACCCCTGGAGGAGGGCATGGCAACCCACTCCAGTATTCTTGCCTGGAGAATCCCATGGGCAGAGGATCCTGGTGGGCTGCAGTCCATGGGTTTGCAAAGAGTTGGACACAGCTGAAGCAACTGAGCACACACACACACACCAGACGCTAAATCTGACCACAACTTGATCTTAGACTCATCAGCTTTCAGAACCATGAAAAACAAACATCTACTGTTTAAACCACCCAATCTATGGCATTTTTGTTATAGCAGCCTGAGCTAACTAAAACAGACTCAAACCTGACAGAGATCACAATCTGTGGAAAAGACCAGTGTTAATAACCAAATAGATGAATGAACCTTTTCAACTATAATAAAAAGCTAGAAAACCAAGATATATGGTATAATAGGAGAGGAACTAACATTAAGGCAAGAAAGACTTCCCTAAAGAAATGGAGATCCAGTGGAAATCCAAAGAAAGTTAAGGAGTAAAAGCTGAACACACCTGAGAAGGAAGTAAGGCCTCAGGGCAAAGGACCTTGTAGGCTATGTTAAGGATTTGGCCTTATCCTAAGGACTGCTAGGAGATCCAACCAGTTCATCCTAAAGGAAATCAGTCCTGAATATTCACTGGATATTGAAGTTGAACTGATGTTGAAGATGAAACTCCAGTACTTTGGCCACCTGATGTGAAGAGCTGACTCATTCGAAAAGATCCTGATGCTGGGAAAGATTGAAGGTGGGAGGAGAAGGGAATGACAAAGGACGAGATGGTTGGATGGCATCACTGACTCAATGGACATGAGTTTGAGTAAACTCTGAGAGTTGGTGATGGACAGGGAGGCCTGGAGTGCTGCAGTCCAAAGGGTTGCAAAGAGTCGGACGCGACTGAGTGACTAAACTGATACTGAAAGGTGTTGGGAATGCATGTAAGCACTTTAAGTTTGAAAGACATAATCTCATTTTCCTATAGAAAAAATTCCCTTTGGTTGCTGAGTAGAAGTTTTTCTGGAGGAAAATCAAAGTAGTTACAAAAGAAAAAGTTCAAAAGTGACTCCAGAGGGCACCCAAAGCCAGTGCTCTATGACAAACCTGTTGGGATAGAGTGGGGAGGGAAAGTGGGGTGGCTTCAAGATGGAGGGGAAACATATGTCTATGGCCAACTCATATTGATATATGGTAAAAAAAAAAATCACAAAATTGTAAAGTAATTAGCCTCCAATTCAAATAAGTAATTGTTTTAAATGAAAAAATAGAGTGACTGTAGCAGTTCTGGGGTGAACTGCCCACAACATGGACTAGTGAGGATAAAGTGAGTATATAAGAGGGATATTTAGAAGGTAAATATATGAGTGAGTATATATGAGGGATATTTAGAAGGTAAAACCAATATAAATTGGTGAAATATATAAATTGGTAAATATAGAAGTCAGTTAAACTTGGTGATGTGTTGGGCATGGTGGATAAGAGGATAGGTTAAGACTCTTGGACTTGCAGTTTATGTAAGTAAGTGGATAGTGGGATCATTCGCTAAAACAGAGTAAACTAAAGAAACTAGGTTTGGGTTGGAAATTGTAAAATCATGAGAAACATTTAGACTTCAAAATTCCTTTCAATCAACCAAGTGAAGATATCAACTGAATACTTTAATCTGGAGCCCAAAGGAGTGACAGGGTCATTCATTCAATTCAGACATGATTGAATGCCTTCATTGTAGCAGACAATGCATTAAAGACAGCGAACAGAAAAAGACACCATCTCTTCCTTCCAAGAGTAATACCTCCCCATTTCCTACGAAGTTCACACACTTTTTATGGGTAATATTCAGGTTACTTCACAACCCAGCCTTGATTTATATACACTCTTATCAGTCAACCCTCAGGTTCCCAAACTCTCCAAGCCAGCTGAGCTGGTCTACCTACTATCCTCCCAGCTAAAATGATGAGTCCTTGCCTTTATACTTGGCCCATAAAACACCCTTCCTCTACCTCCCAACTTAGGACGCCTTCCTTTCTTCCCTGTATGGAAAGTCCTTCAAGAGGTGGGTCAGTCCAAGTCCTTTTTCCTCAACCGATCCTCTCTGGAGTTGAATGTGAAGATGACAGTTTTCATTCACTACAAAATTCACAAGTATATTTTCAATGGGAGCCCCTCCACTATCATTTAATTTGAATATTTTTGGCAAAGACAGCATTCCTGGTCAGCTAGCTTTACAATAGGATAGACATTGTTGATAATGACATTAAGACAAATGTGAATTAGAGCTTCCCCCTAAGAGAAATTTATCCATTTGACTTTCTTATCCTATATCTATGTGCTCAGTCACTAAGTTGTGCTGGCTTTTTGAGACCCCATGAACTGTAATCCACCAGGCTCCTCTGTCCATAGAGTTTTTCCAGGCAAGAAAACTGGAGTGAATTGCTACTCCATTAGATACAGTCATGTATATAGACTCTTCATTCTCACCATCAAAATATTCAGAATTAAAAATTTTTTCTTTCACCTCCCCAGTCCTTTCCCTTTTCTAGGGATTGGGAGGTCTAGAAAAGTAAAGCATTTAAAAGAACTTGCTTTTACTAAAAAAAAAAAAAAAAATGGTGCCACCATTGTAACATGTTTCATAACTCCTCTATGAAGTTCCAGATTTTTGGGGTAAAAAATTTGTGTACTACTTTATCAATGTACATTGTAATGATTCTGGATAACTATAATTCAAATGGCAAATAAAAAGCAATATATGCTCAAACTTGTTATATAATAAATTGTATAATGAAGATTATAAACTTCAATTGATTGACAAAAAGTCATAAAGTGTGAATCTTGAGGAATTTACAGTATGTGGCCAAGGGCATCTCCATGGATGTAAACCGAGTAAATAAAACACAATAGTTAAAGGCAGCGGCATACCCATAATTAAAAGAGGAAACCCCACAACAGGATGACAAGCTAATATCATGGCTTTGCCCTTGAGGAAAGTCTCCCTCCAACAGTACTTTTTAATGGTATTTCACCAGCTTCAGTTCAGTTCAGTCCCTCAGTCGTGTCCGACTCTTTGCAACCCCATGAATCGCAGCATGCCAGGCCTCCCTGTCCATCATCAACTCCCAAAGTTCACTCAGACTCACGTCCATCGAGTCAGTAATGCTATCCAGCCATCTCATCCTCGGTCGTCCCCTTCTCCTCCTGCCTCCAATCCCTCCCAGCATCACAGTATTTTCCAATGAGTCAACTCTTCGCATGAGGTGGCCAAAGTACTGGAGTTTCAGCTTTTGCATCAGTCCTTCCAAAGAAATCCCAGGGCTGATCTCCTTTAGAATGGACTGGTTGGATCTCCCTGCAGTCCAAGGGACTCTCAAGAGTCTTCTCCAACACCACAGTTCAAAAGCATCAATTCTTCAGTGCTCAGCCTTCTTCACAGTCCAACTCTCACATCCATACATGACTACTGGAAAAACCATAGCCTTGACTAGATGGACCTTAGTCGGCAAAGTAACGTCTCTGTTTTTGAATATGCTATCTAGGTTGGTCATAACTTTCCTTCCAACGAGTAAGCGTCTTTTAATTTCATGGCTGCAATCACCATCTGCACTGATTTTGAAGCCCAAAAAAGTAAAGTCTGACATTGTTTCCACTGTTTCCCCATCTATTTCCCATGAAGTGATGGGACCAGATGCCATGACCTTCATTTTCTGAATGTTGAGCTTTCAGCCAACTTTTTCACTCTCCTCTTTCACTTTCATCAAGAGGCTTTTTAGTTCCTCTTCACTTTCTGCCATAAGGATGGTGTCATCTGCATATCTGAGATGATTGATATTTCTCCCGGCAATCTTGATTCCAGTTTGTGTTTCTTCCAGTCCAGCGTTTCTCATGATGTACTCTGCATATAAGTTAAATAAGCAGGGTGACAATATACAGCCTTGACGTACTCCTTTTCCTATTTGGAACCAGTCTGTTGTTCCATGTCCAGTTCTAACTGTTGCTTCCTGGCCTGCATACAGATTTCTCAAGAGGCAGGTTAGGTGGTTTGGTATTCCTATTTCTTTCAGAATTTTCCAGTTTATTATGATCCACACAGTCAAAGGCTTTGGCATAGTCAATAAAGCAGAAATAGATGTTTTTCTGGAACTCTCTTGCTTTTTCCATGATCCAGCTTACACAGAGGGAAATCATTTCACTCACTCCTGAAATTTATTTATCAATTGAACAAAATGTGACTCAATAGTACAGCCACACTGCAACATATAGGATAAGAAGTATACATGTTTCTCTTCAGAATCAGAACCATTCATCACAAAGGTTAACAAACAAGACAGACTTCAAAATACAATTAAGAAAGGCCCCATGAATGATACTTCATAGACTAAACATGATCTTTCCAAGATGACATGCTGTCTCCTCCCATACAGAAAAGCTCTGGGTAACTGTTAAACAGAGGTCTCTCTTGATGAAGCTCCCTCTAACCTGGTATGTGCTGTGCTGTGCTTAGTTACTCAGTCATGTCCGACTCTCTGTGACCCCATGGACTGTAGCCCGCCAGGCTCCTCTGTCCATGGGGATTCTTCAGGCAAAAATACTGGAGTGGGTTACCATGCTCTCCTTCAGGAGATCTTCCCAACCCAGAGATTTAACCCAGGTCTCCTGCACTGCAGGCAGATTCTTCATCATCTGAGCTGCCAGGGAAGCCCAAGAATACTGGAGAGGGCAGCTTATCCCTTCTCCAGGGAATCTTCCCAACCAAGGAATCGAACGATGGTCTCCTGCACTGCAGGCGAATTCTTTACCAGCTAAGCTACCAGGGAAGCCCCTAACCAGGTATAAGGTGGTGCAAAGACTATTAGGAAAGAGAATAGCTAGCTTTGCCCACAAGAATCAATAAAACATAAAAGGGGTAATTTGAACCAAGTCTTCAAGGATGATAAGAGTTCACCAAGCCAAAAAGAACATTCTTGGTAGAGAGGAGAGGGTGTACAAGGCAGAGAGAGATGTAAGAAGACAGAGTATGCAGGCATGAGAACAAAGGGCAATTTGAAAGACAAGACACCAGATTCAGGAACATAAGTAAAGTAGTATAAAAGGCATTCTAGGGTGATTATATTTTATCCCATGCTGCTGTGTTTAGTCAACCAGTTGTGTATGACTGCAACCCCATGGACTGCATGTAGCCTGCCAGGCTCCTTTTTCCATGGAATTCTCCAGGCAAGAATATTGGAATGGGTTGCCATTCCCTCCTCCAGGGGATCTTCCCAACCCAGGGGGATTGAACCCAGGTCTCCTGCATTGAAGGTAGATTCTTTAATGTCTGAGCGACCAGGGAAGCCCATGGGAGAGAAGGAATTATTCAATGTTTATCAAACAAGGTGCTGAGTATACTCAGATGCATATTTTAGAACAATGACTGGGATCTATGTACTAACAACCATTTTCTTCCCTATATTGGGAGAAGTAAGAATTCTTAGTTTGGGAGCCTGTGGGAGGATGCTAAGGAAAGAATTGTGCAGAGAGACGTGGGCTGGAGAGAAATCAAACTGTCTCCAGAGCTGTGCAGCAGTGGCTCCTCTGCAGCGCAATAGACTTGTAAGGTTTATGTTGAGGTTGTATTCTGTGTCATGGGATGCAGGAATGCCAGCTATCCAGGCAGAGCTCAGCCACCTTCCAGTGGGAAGGACAGGCAGGTTTGTACCAGACATGATATAGGAACCAGGGACCTGGAGTAAGACAGCAGTCACATTCATCAAGATTAGTGTTCCATGTTCAGCTGTAGGACATGTAAAATGACAGCTAACATCAGTTGAGCTCTATGCACTAGGTACCATTTTGAGTGTTTTACATGCATTAATTAATTTATTCTTCATAACAACCCCATAAGTAGACACTACAATATCATCAATTCCATTTTACAGATGAGGAATCTGAGCCACATACAAGTTAGGAAACTTGTCCAAGATCTCACTGCTAATAAACAGAGGCACCGGTGTTCTAACCCAGGCTATTTTGACCTTGGAGGCAGCACTTCCACAACACTAAAAGTGAGCTTTATGTCTTAGATCAAGTTCCTATAACAAGGTACTGTAGACTGGGTGACAAACATTTATTTCTCACATTTCTAAGAACTGGGAAGTGCAAGATCAAGGTACTGGCGGATCTGATGTCTGATAAGGGCTCTCTTCCTGGCTTCCCTGGTGGCTCAGAGGTTAGAGCGTCTGCTTGCAATGCGGGAGACCTGGGTCAGGAAGATCCCCTGGAGAAGGAAATGGCAACCCACTCCAGTATTCTTGCCTGGAGAATCCCATGGACGGAGGAGCCTGGTGGGCTACAGTCCACGGGGTCGCAAAGAGTCGGACACAACTGAGCGACTTCACTTTCCTGGTTTCTCATATGGTGAAGAAAAAGCATGTTCCAGAATCTTCATCTTTTTGAAATGACAGTAAATGTACCATGGAGGCCCTATCCTCATGATCTCATCTAAACCTAATTATCTCCCAAATATCTACCTCTGAATGCCACTGCACTGGGGGTTAGGGCTTCACTCTATGAAATCCCCTGGAGAAGGAAATGGCAATCCACTCCAGCACTCTTGCCTGGAAAATCCCATGGACGGGGGAGCCTGACAGGCTACAGTCCGTGGGGTTGCAAAGAGTCGGACACTACTGAGCGACTTCACTTTCACTTTCTATGAAATCAGGGGGAAGGGAGTTGGGAACACACCTTCAGTCCATAATAGCTTGCATGTTCCTCTCTCAAAGGAAATACCATAAGCTCACTCCCTGAGACAGGCTGTGCTCAGGATATGAAATCTCAATACTCAAGAGGTATGGGGATGGAGTAACATTCAGAAGACATGGAGAGCGGACAGACCTGAAGGAAGAAGACCAAGCTCTAGTCTTTCTGGGCATAAATGACATTTTTTGTGGAAAGGTCAAAACTGCCTTACTTTTCTAGTAGAGCAGGATTTTGGAGTTGTTTTCTGAAAAAAGTCTCTGAAGACGATTGGTTGAGGAGATATAGCATACCATGAAAACAAAGCATGGGGAATTGTGCTGGCCATAATGCTAAAGAAATGTTGAGAAAGAGCAGGAATGGTGCCATCAGGTGATGGCTGAGGTAAGTCTTACAGGCCACACAGAAGTTACCCATGTAAAGGACTTGGGGAGGCACTCCAGGGCATTCCTTTACCAAGAGAAAAGGCTAAGTAGACAAAAAGTAGGTCAATATGATGGGCTTCCCTGATAGCTCAGTTGGTAAAGAATCTGCCTGCAATACAGGAGACCCCTGTTCGATTCCTGGGTCAGGAAGATCCCCTGGAGAGGGGATAGGCCACCCACTCCAGTATTCTTGGGCTTCCCTTGTGGCTCAGCTGGTAAAGAATCTGTCTGCAATGTGGAGACCTGGGTTTGATCCCTGGGTTGGGAAAATCCCCTGGAAAAGGGAAAGGCCACCCACTCCAGTATTCTGGCCTGGAAAATTCATGGACTGTATAGTCCATGGGGTTGCAAAGAGTCAGACACAACTGAACAAATTTAAGTGTAAAAAAAAAAAAAAGATCAAAGACAATGAGCAAATCAACTTATTTCTAATGTCTTCTAAAATCTTAAATATCCAATGTCCAAGTTTATAAGCTGGACAGTATTTCTCTAATTCATAAAAATGTTTTACAACATGAATTAGGTTCTCAAAAACCACCCTTTGGGCTTCTTCCAGGAGGATACATATCTTATGCACAAATACAAGTATTCTTGTCCTTAATTTTTTGGACTTTGAATCCATCGATTAAGTAATGATGCTATAAAAAATGCAATTCAGGATGAGTCCAGAAGTGATTGATTCCTGGGATGTGACCCAAGGAGGTAGATTCTTATATCCCTAATAAATATTCTGATCTGAATCATTCTTCCCATTCTTCAGAGTTGGCAGTTCTGAAAGGTAAAGGTATAGCAAGAAAAATGAGGCAAAAAATTGTTTGCTTTGGTGCCATCTGAAGCTTACACAGTGCATTCTCACAGATGTTTTAGCAATATTTAAACTGCTAGGAGTAAGTGGCTCCAGCTGGTGATAATTAGAACCAGGGTGAATGGAGAGAGAGAGAAGAAGGGGGGCAGCTGGAAAGAGCTCCAGCACCCACCAGGAAGAAGCTGGTTTTCCATTTCATTTGTGTCCACTACCATCACCATCCACGTGTCACTCATCTGTGTGTACCCATACTACTTCATCGGCAATGAGAGGCTGGTGGTGCAGCAAGGTTAATTCAACCTGCCTTTTGTATCTGATGTGCTGTTTATGCTGATTCTTTGCCATAAACATGAAACTTTTATATTTTCATGAATATAAAAGTGAATGTTTTTATTCAACAAATATTGTTTGTTTTAATTATTTATTTTACTTTACAATATTGTATTGGTTTTGCCATACATTGACTTGAATCTGCCATGGGTATACATGTGTTCCCCATCCTGAACCCTCCTCCCACCTCCCTCCCCATCCCATCCCTCTGGGTCATCCCAGTGCACCAACCCCGAGCACCCTGTATCATGCATCAAACCTGGACTGGCGATTTGTTTCACATATGATAATTTCCATGTTTCAATGCCATTCTCCTACATCATCCCGCCCTCGCCCTCTCCCACAGAGTCCAAAAGACTGTTCAATACATCTATGTCTCTTTTGCTGTCTCGCATACAGGGTCATCATTGCCATCTTTCTAAATTCCATATATATGTGTTAGTATACTGTATTGGTGTTTTTCTTTCTGGCTTATTTCACTCTGTATAATTGGCTCCCGTTTCATCCACCTCATTAGAACTGATTCAAATGTATTCTTTCTAATGGCTGAGTAATATTCCATTGTGTATATATACCACAGCTTCCTTATCCATTCGTCTGCTGATGGACATCTAGGTTGTTTCCATGTCCTGGCTTCAACAAATACTGTTGATTTAACATATACCAGGCACAGAGGGTTGCTGAGGATGTAGTAGTGGATAAAGTAAATTTGGCCTCCCATCACAGAGCTTAAATTCTAGTGAGTGATACTGACAAGAAAAGGTGCTGTAAGAACTATAAATGCAGAAATACAGTATACTAGATGAGTATGTGTACCTGTGCTCAGTCTGACTCTTTGTGACCCCATGAACTGTAGCCCGCAGGCTTCTCTGTCTGTGGAATTTTCCATCCAGGTAAGAATACTAGAGTGGGTTGCCATTTCCTACTCCAGGCTACAGGAGTATGTAAACATAGAAAATAGAAGCCCCAGGGTGGTCAAGGAAGGGAGTTGGGGAGAAAAGGTAGTGTACAGAGTCATTAAAAAAAGAGAGAAAACACATTCCAAGCAAGGAAGGGAAAAATAAATCAATATAACAAATATTCAGTGGAAATATTTGGACTATAAAGAAAGAGGAGTGCCAAAGAATTGATGCTTTTGAACTGTGGTGTTGGAGAACACTCTTAAGAGTCCTTTGAACAGCAAGGAGATCAAACCAGTCCATCCTAAAGGAAATCAGTCCTGGGTGTTCATTGGAAGGACTGATGCTGAAAGCTGAAATTCCAGTATTTTGGCCACCTGATGCAAACAACTGACCCTGATACTGGGAAAGATTGAAAGCAGGAAGAGAAGGGGACAACAGAGGATGAGATGGTTGGATGGCATCACCGACTTGATGGACATGAGTCTGAGCAAGCTCCAGGAGTTGGTGATGGACAGGGAGGCTTGGCGTTCTGCAGTCCTTGGGGTCGCAAAGAGTTGGACACAACTGAACCGAACTGATTCAGTGGAAATTTTCTTAGTGTTGAGAGATGTCCCCAGTATAAGTTTGAAGTGCATGTACAATATAAATGCAGACATCGTGTGTGTGTGTGTGTGTGTGTGTGTGTGTGTGTGTTCAGTGGTTTCTGACTTTCTGTGACCCCATGGACTGCAGCCCACCAGGCTCCTCTGTATATGGAATTTTCCAAGCAACACTGGAGCAGGTGGCCATTTCCTCCTCCAGGAGATCTTCTTGACCTAGGGATCGAACCTGCGTCACTTGTACCTCCTGTATTGGCATGGGGTTCGTTACCACTGTGCTAGCTGGAAAGGAGAGGCATTTATGGGCCTGAGGCCCAGGAGAAAAGTCACAATTAGACACAAACCTTTCTCAGCTCTATTGTGGCATTTTTCTTCCTCACAATATTTTTTAAAAATTACATTTTTAAGGCAATGAGAATACTTCATGGTATTTTAAAAGAATTTCCACTAATGAGGAGGAAGTTTGAGGTTAACGGCATAAAATTTTATTTTTCCTGCTGTTGAATTATTTTGTCTTCTTTTATTGACAGTCTACTCTGCAATCAACTGAAACCTAAATGAGGGTTCATCCTTTGTCTGAGCAAGTAGTTATAAACTTAGTTCTTTTATTTTCTTTGTCATCATTTTCTAATTATAATTGCTATTTGCCCACTAACTTGAAAAATAGGATTCAGTTAGGTTAATGCTAGAAGTTAATATTCCCCAATTTAAACTCTGCATCACAAAATTATAAACAAAAATAAATTGTTATATGCTTATACTAAAAGTTCATGCTGCACAACAATTATAGTGAAAATAAATTTACACACTTTTTAAATATTCTGACAAGCAAAAAACAAGTTAGAGACTAACAAAGAGGTAAAGAGCCTCTTGATGGAAGTGAAAGAGGAGAGTGAAAAAGTTGGCTTAAAGCTCAACATTCAGAAAACTAAAGTCATCCGGTCCCATCACTTCATGACAAATAGATGGGGAAACAGTGGAAGCAGTGGCTGACTTTATTTTGGGGGCTCCAAAATCACTGCAGATGGTGACTGCAGCCATGAAATTAAAAGACACTTACTCCTTGGAAGGAAAGTTATGACCAACCTAGGCAAAACAAAGGTCTGTCTAGTCAATGTTTTTGAGTAGTCATGTGTGGATGTGAGAGCTGGACTGTGAAAAAGGCTGAGCACCAAAGAATTTATGCTTTTGAACTGTGGTGTTGGAGAAGACTCTTGAGAGTCCCTTGGACTGCGAGGAATCCAACCAGTCCATCCTAAAGGAGATCAGTCCTGGGTGTTCTTTGGAAGGACTGATGTTGAAGCTGAAACTCCAATATTTGGCCACCTGATGCAAAGAGCTGACTCATTTGAAAAGACCCTGATGTTGGGAAAGATTGAGGGTAGGAGGAGAAGGGGACGACAGAGGATGATATGGTTTGATGGCATCACCAACTCAATGGACATGGGTTTGGGTAGACTCTGGCAGTTGGTGATGGACAGGGAGGCCTGGATGCTTTGGTTCATGGGGCCGCAAAGAGTCAGACATGACCGAGTGACTAAACTGAAATGAACTTATATTTTCTATCCAAACCTGAGTCAAGGTCTACCTGGTCTCCTTTTTCATGTTAGAAAAGTCCTGTTTGCCTCTTAGTAGTTTGCAAACATCTTATGTCTTTCCTAAGTCTCATAGATTTAAGCACAAACACCACCACCAACAATTATACTTTAACTGCATTCTCTCATCCCTAAAACTCTCTAATGGTTTTTCAACTGATGGAGCTTCAAGAATTGTATCTTCTTCCTCTTGTGATCTCTAATCTTTACCTAGTTTTATTTTCTGCTCTTTTTGCCTACACCTTTTTGCATGATGTCCCAGACTTTCACAAAAGTATTCTGTAGATATGAAACTACTTTTTAAAAGCTGAGCATAAAGTCACATACAAATAACAATCCAATGAAGAAACAGCAGATATTTAAATTGTCAATTTTCAGTCTTACTCTCTTACTAGCATATTGATAACTAAAAGAATGAAGCTCCTTTCAAAACAGGAAGATAAAGAAAAGACTTGAAGTCAGTGAAATAAAAGTATTTGTTGAGAAGCCATCACTTATTAATGTAATAAATATTCACTAAGTTGTTCTTTGTAAGATTTCATATCTTACATATGAACAAAAAGCTGTAGGGTCCCTACCTTATTCTTCCATTCTAGGATAACTCTTGCACCCAGAGCAAACTTTCATTTATTCCTGATAAGCAACTAAGCTGTCCTTAGATGGTGGCGCCTGGAGAAGGCAATGGCACCCCACTCCAGTAGAAAATCCCACGGATGGAGGAGCCTGGTAGGCTGCAGTCCATGGGGTAGCGAAGAGCCGGACAAGACTGGGTGACTTCACTTTGATGCAATGGAGAAGGAAATGGCAACCCACTCCAGTGTTCTTGCCTGGACAATCCTAGGGACGAGGGAGCCTGGTGGGCTGCCATCTACGGGGTTGCCACAGAGTTGGACACAACTGTAGCGACTTAGCAGCAGATGATGATGATGCCACCTTGTGGCTAGTTTACAGATCTGTCAAAAGCCACATCTCTTCAAGTTCTCCATCTCAGGCAGCAACATTTTTATATTTCCCTTCCCAACTCTTTTCCAACTTTTGCCCTGTTATCTAATATCTTCTTACTACCTTTTCTATTCTGCTAAATTTTTCAGAAAAATAAGTAAGCATACCAGCCCAATCATGGCAGATAAGTAAGAGAGAATATCAATTATATATATGTCCAAGTATCAGTATCAAAAAAAAAAAAAAAAAAGCCATGAGATGGATGACATGAACAGTCACAACAGACATTCTCCACAAAGGCCTAATCAGGTACTTTTTTGTGTCACCCAGTTCTACAAGTGTTGTGTACAGCTCTCACCCACACAAGTCTCAGGTCAATTTGTCTAAAGACAACTACGTAACATAAACATTCTAATCATAAACACTGTACACAATAAATATTCATAATGCTAGGACTGTAAGGGAGGAGGGTATAATTATAGTATCTAGAATTGACTGAAACAATGATCTCAAATCATTTACTGAATTTCTCAAATTCAATAAAAATGGAAGGAGTCCTCCATATTCAGCAGTCAATGCTGGACTACCTCTGGAAGAATAGTTGAAAAGTGCTGAAAATCTCTTGACTAGTCAAGAGGGGGGTTGGGGCGTCATGGACTCATAAATATAAGGTCCCTACTGGACCTACCACACACGAATAATCACCAGGAAATTTAGAATGAGCAGCAAGTATTATGTGAAACCACATGATCACTTTCAAAATATGAAAGCAGGAATTTTAAAGGCCATAAAAATCAGTTCCACAATGGACAAAAGGCCCATTCTTGAGAAGATGAAGTTACCAAGAGCTATAGATTCTCCCTTTATCTCTCAGCATGGAGCACATCTGCGTATTTTTTGACCAGCTTCCTCCCTGTTCTTGACACTTGCATCCCAGAGAAACTGATAAAAAAATGGCTGGTCTCAGGTGACATTTCTATTGTAAACCATTTAGTTCCTTTTGAGTATACCACTACTGAGCTCATAGTTAAGAGCACTGACCAAGGAACCAGGAGACATTTACTCGACACATGGGGCCAGTGACTCTGAGGAACTCTGAGCTGACAGACTCAGTCTCCAACCAAAGACAGGACACTGACAATATTGTCACCTCTAAAAATAATCTCAGGCTGACACATGGGAACCTTTTCATCCTAAAAGGAACTATCAGAATAAAGGTTATCAATTCAAATATTTATAAACTTTATTTCTAAATTGGATTTACAGTATATGAAACTTGCTAAAACAGTTGGTCTACAGGGCAGGAATCCTTGTGTATTTTATTCAGTGATAGGCTTCCTATGTGCTAGGCTATTTTTAATTTTCTTTCTAAGAAAAATTGATATTAGGGATGGAAAAACATCACAGAAAATCCACTGCTCAGTCTTGTGAAGTTTCATTAAAGAAACATGAGCTATTCAATAAATCTTCACGTTTAAAAAAATACATATCTATATGATTTAAGGAAAAGCAAAAGAATGCTCAAAGGATTAGTTCTTAGCTATATAGTTATGGCTAAAAAGTGAGTTGTATTTATTCATTGAGAGAAATTTTTTTAAAAAACACCCACAGGCACATACAATCCTTAAAATGTGTCCCACTAATGAATTCTTAAAGGAACACACAGTTAAACTAGTCAAGCTTCTATATCATCTAGGTATGCCAAATCAATTTCACCCTTAACTCACTGACCTTATACTTTAGTCCCTAAAAAAATCTCAAACTTTAGGATGCATCTGAATCACCTGGAAGGCTTGATAAAACACAGATTATTGAGCGTCATTTCAGAGATCTGATTCAGTAGGTCTTGAGTGGGAATCAACAATTTGTAGTAGGTTCAAGGCAGTTCTGATGCTGCTGATCCAGGGACCATACTCTGAAAGCGTCTACCCTGGAATATTCATTTTCAAACACATTCATTTTCAAAATCTCGGACTCCAGTAAGTTATCCTTAGGCTTATGTATTTGATTATATGAATAGCAGGTCACATGTGAAAGAGGCTAAAGTCAGCTTATTCATATATGCTTTAGGTAAAACTGATCTAAAAGTATTTTTGCTTAAATAAATTCTTCAAAGAAATTCATTTCTATCTTTTTCTAAAGCATATTTGAATTGAGATTAAATTCCTTCTAACAAATGGTACATTATCTTGAGTTTTGAGATCTTTCAAATGCTTACTCGGTGTCTTTTTGAAGTCATGTAATCTTAATACAGCTAAATATTTTCACCTTAAAGACTCAGAGGAAATTTTATAATAGAACATCAACTACTCTAAAAAATTGTAGAACAAATTGACCGTGGCTTCTATATGGCAAACTTCATGTAATGTGTCAGTTCCTTCAAAGCATAATAACTGGGTAATGTTAGAAGATTTCTATCTTTAAATCAAACTAAAATGAAGCAGTATTATGTTACAGATACTCAGAGTTAAAATAGTCATTTACAGGGGTTATAATCAAATTCAATAAAATTATTTTTAAACAATAAAAATTATTTAAATCTTTTGTTAATATTGAAGACTCACTGTCTTTTGAAGACTCACTGTCTTCTGAAGTATATAACAAATCTGTATAGAGGAATACCAAGCAGAAGCACAGAATTACCTCTGTCCCAACTCATTGCAGGATCTCTCCTGAGGGGAGTTTTGACTTTGGTATCTTATAGGAAATATACAGATGAAAGTCATAATGCTCTTTTTTTGTTCCCAAGAGCCAGAAATCCCCAAACCTGTCGTAATTTTGTAGATCTCATTCCTATGAGATAATAATTCTCATACTACGAGGAATACTCAGGTCCATTTCCAGAATATACGACTGTATATTTCTCTAATCTTCTAAACCATCAGGTACCCCTTAACTCCTCATGAATGACTCCAGTAATTCCCAAGACAATATTCACCTGAATAATTGCCTTTTATCTGTGTATAAAAGATCAACTGTACCAGCTATTTATAAGTTCCAAACTATACATTCACCATTCAAAGCTTTATCAAATTCTTAAGTTAGCAGAAAGAAAAAGAAACCAAAGATTAGCTCAATTATTAGAATTATCTTCATGATTAAATTGGCCTGTGAATTATTAGATTATTTGCTTATGATGGTAGGTTCAAAAAGCATCCACTGATACAGTTTACTGTATATACATTACAAGTTTGAAACTGAATTAGAACACTAGCTAGGTATGCCAGCTAGAAAAATTATTTAAAATAATTTGAATTATTTAAAATATCTTTGAGTAATCCTGAAAAGGAAGTCAAGTTTAAATGCACAATCTATATAATCCAGTGATTCTCAACCTTGACCTCATGTTAAAATTATCTGTGAAGATTTTAAACATACTGATACCTGTGCTCCAACTCCAGAAATTTTAATTGGTTTTTGGGTGATCTATATGTGATTCTGATATGCAACCAGAACTACTAACTTACCAGAGGATATTTAATGGTCAATCAAAACCTTCCATTGTCCTTAGATGTCAAAATGAATAACTGTTTCCTAATAATTTATATACTGAATGAAATTGGCTTTTGATAGAATGACTATAAAATTTATTCTCCAAGCCACAACACTTTTGAAAGTGAAAGGAGTTACTACTTGCAATTGACCTAGGACAACAAGGGTAAACCAGGACTGTCCTGGGCAAAACAGAGTGCCCTATGGTCACTCTACTCATAGAAGAGTTAGTGGATATTTTTAATCATATAATTTGTGTTTAACGTATTTTATATACTATACAGTTACATATGTCAAAAGATTGAGGTTTTTAATGACAGAAGACAGTTTAAATAATACTTGAAAAGTTAACATTTAGATCCTCAATCCACTGGATAAATGCCTATTTACTTAGGATCATGTGTAAAGAGAAGATTTTTGGACTAAATTAAGATTTGCTGGGAGAGCAAACTAAAATAGTAGAGATAATATTTTAAATATCATTAATTTTCTGTGCCAACCCCATTTCAGTGGATAATCGCATGCAATAATGCTGACTCTCAAAATGGTAGATTAAAATAATTCATTTCTGTTTTTAATTAAAACTGAGAAAGTAGGAACTAATAATATGTGTCAGAGCCACATGTGTGCAGTATCAAAGATAAGAAGGGGATTGCAGCAAGGGTTTGCTTCTTGAGTTCCTTGACAATTTACAAGGAAAGCAGAAAGCATGGAAGCTGGTGGCTGCCATAGAGACACATGATGACACGTGAAGCAGCTCTTTTGTTGGCTGAGTTGCTGGATGCCGTTGCCTTGGTCCTCTAATTGCTCAAGGTCACCAACAACATTGTCCATGTACATACATCCAGTGTGACAGCCTCTACATCCCCCAAGGGATCTATGGATACATTTGGGATGTTTTTATTGGTAATCTCTAGTATCAGATCTTAATGCCAGCTGGGCTTAAACATGATGGAAAAATCATCCTGTTCTGCACAGACTTAAGTGAAAGGGTGATGGGTCTTTGGTGGGGGTGGGGGTGGAGGGGAGACACAATATACTTCTCTATAAATAAACCCCACCAGATCTCTAAATAAGATTGACTCACTGTTTCCTCCATGCCCTTCCTGAATTTCTGAAGTCCTCAGAGTACAATGAATAACTGTTTCCCTATTTAACAAAATGTATTACCAGAATGCCCCTCTCTGCACAGATTATGGAGATCTCTAACCCAGTAAAAATCTCAGTTTATAGGGGTTTTACCACTTGCACCAGAATTCCTTCTATTTATCAGTAGCACTGTGCTGTGATTACAGTTATAAAATTGAGTTCCATGGTAGACTTTGTCAGAAATTGAAACAACAGATTTTAAGAGTATTTCAGGGGACAGCTGCTGCTGCTGCTAAGTTGCATCAATTGTGTCTGACTCTTAGCGACCCCATGGACGCCTACCAGGCTTCTCTGTCCATGGGATTCTCCAGGCAAGAGTACTAGAGTGGGTTGCCATTGCCTTCTCCGATTTCAGGGGACAGAATATCCTAATTAAAAAAAACCATAGCTTTTTTTTTTTTTTTGGTATCCCAGGACCATGTAACCCTTAAAAAGGCTCTTCCAAAAGTTATGTTTCATATCACCAAGTGCTTGAAATATTTATTAGCAATCACCGAGAACTATGGTTTCCTGATAAAATAATTTTGGATAATGTTGAATTAGCAAAGTTAAATGGGTTTTACCACAGCAGCCTCTTCAGGGTCTAAAATGCACTGTGAATTTTAATAAAAGTGATAGATGGTGCATGTTTTCATGAAATCTGACGTCATGAAGTTCTTTTTGTGTCAGGGAAGGCCATGAATTGGCTCTGCAGAATATACTGTAGGATATGCTACATCATGATCAATAATTTTTCTAATCAAACATCTTTCCTAAACCTCCCCAGTACAACTTAAACAAATACCTTTGTCCCAAACTGTGTGAAAACAGAATATTAAACACCAACCCAAAAGTCTATAGCTAGTACCCTTTAAGAATGAAAGGGAAATATAGATATTAACAGACAAATAAAAACTGAGGTATCTGACTTGCCTGGTGGTACAGTGTCTCCTGCCAATTCAGGAGACACAGGTTTGATCCCTGGTCTGGGAAGACTCCACATGCAGTGGGCAGCTAAAAGCCCACACACCACAACTACTGGGCTCACAAGAGCTAGGACCCGAGTTGCAACTACTGAAGCCACTGTGCCTAGAGCCTGTGCTTGGCAACAAGAGAAGCCCCCACAATGAGAAGCCCTGCACTACATTGGAAAGTGGCTGCTCAGCTTTCTTTATGGTGCAGCTCTCACATCCATACGTGACCACTGGAAAAACCATAGCTTTGACTAGATGGACCTTTGTTGGCAAAGTAGTGTCTCTGCTTTTTATCATAGGTAGCTGACAGCTATCATATGTGGCTGATTCTTGAACAACACAGGCTTGAACTATGTGGATCCACATACATGTGGATTTTTTTAAGTAGTAAACTCTACAGTACTACGCAATCCAAGGTTGACTGAATCCATGAATGCAGTACCATGAATACAGAAGAATCATGGCTACTGAGGAACCACATATAGTCAGTTATACATATAAGTTATACTCAGGTTTTCAACTGCAGAGAGAGGGTCAGTACCTCACCTCCTATCTTGTTCAAAGATCAACTGTATATTTTACTTATTTGTAGTTAATTAGTATTTTTAATAATGAATAAAAAATGATATATACATTTTTCAAGTATACATGGAATAAAAAAGCAAAAGAAATGAGACAGTATTCAAAAAGATTTAAAAAAATTATTCACAAAACAATACTTATAGACAGAAAATTCAAATGAGTCTACAAATAAATTATTAGAATCAGAACAGATAATATTGCCAGATATAAAGTAAATATATGGGTACTATTTGCAATAATATAGAAATACCAAATAATGAGTAATCAATTTAACAAAAGACTTGAGACTTGTAAACAAAATCTAAACTTTATTGGGAGAAATTTTTTAAACTCTAAATGAATTGACATACTATGTTCAAAATTGGAATATTCAGTATCATTAAAATGACAATTCATCCATAGGTTCAGTAAAATTCCATTCAAAATCCTAACAGTTTTTGTGTGGAAACCAGCAAGTTGACTTTAAAATCACATGAAAACAAAAGTGGTCAAAATAACCAAGAAATTCTTGATGTGGGAGACCTTATTCTACCAGATGGCATACATAGCTTATTACGAAGTTGTACGGATTATGACAGTGTAGAATTGGTATAAGCATAGATATATACACCAAAGTAATAGAACAGAAAAATAGATCCATATTTACATGGATACTTGAATAATGTCAAATAGAACACTTAGAGCAGTGGGGAAAATGATCAACTCTTCAAAAAAATATGCAGGGTCAACTAACTATTTATATAGGAAAGAACAAAATTTGGCCACTTCACATAGGAAAGAAAAATTCAGTTCTGGGTGATTTAAAGATCTAAACACGAAAAGTAAACAATGAAACTAAGATTAGGAATATATTCCTGACCTTTGAGTAGAAAAAGATTTCTTAAACAGATTATAAAAAGCACTAACAATACAAAGAAATTTCAAAAATTTGATTACATTAAAATTGTTTTCCTACTCATCAAAACTCAGATCATGGCATCCAGTCCCAACACTTCATGGCAATTAGATGGGGAAAAAGTGGTAACAGTGCCAGATTTTATTTTCTTGGGCCCTAAAATCACTGTGGATAGTGACTGCAGTTATGAAATTAAAAGACCTTGCTCCTCAGAAGAAATCCTATGACAAACCTAGACAGTGTATTAAAAAGCAGAAACATCTAAGTCAAAAGAGGAAAATAAAGAATCTTTTTAAACAACTTAAAAAAAGAGAGAGACATCACTTTACCAACAAAGATCTGTACAGTCAAAGCTATGGTTTTCCAGTGGTCAAGTATGGATGTGTGAGTTGGACCATAAAGAAGACTGAGCACTGAGGAACTGATGTTTTCAAACTGTAGTGCTGGTGAAGACTTTTGAGAAGTCCCTTGGACATCAAGATCAAACCAGTCAATCCTAAAGAAAATCAGTCCTGAATATTCATTGGAAGGACTGATGCTAAAGCTCCAATACTTTGGCCACCTGTTGTGAAGAGCTGGCTCAATGGAAAAGACCCTGATGCTGGGAAAGATTGAAAGCAGGAGGAGAAGGGGATGGCAGAGAATGAGATGGCTGGATGGCATCACTGACTCAATGGACATGAGTTTGAGCAAGCTATGGGAGATGGTGAAGGATGGGGAAGCCTGCCGTGCTGCAGTCCGTGGAGTTGCAAAGAGTCAGACACAGCTTAGTGACTGAACAACAACTAATCAAAACATAGACAAGAGTAAAATGTCAAATTTATGGGGAAAGATATATGTGAAACATAAAAAGAAAAAGAAAAAAGAAAGAAATTTGACCAAGTTCTTCACAAAAATGAAAATGACCAATAATTTTTTAAATACATTGCCTTACTTATTATTTAGCTACATGTAAGAATAATCATGGCTAATACTAATTTAAGCATGTACATAATATCATTTAGATCCAATATTGGTATATTAAATCAAAGTATCACAGAACCTGATTTTAAGTAATCAGATTATAAAGAAATTTAATTCAAAATCAGTGGCCCATAAACTTCAGAAAATTGACTTAAAGGGTAATGGTTAATTTTATGCATCAATTTTATTGGGCACACAGAAACCAAATTAAGTATTATTTCTGGGTATGACTGTGAAGATGTTTTCAGATGATATTAGCATTTGTATTGCCCTTCCCAGTGTGGATAAGCATTATTCAATCCCTTTTGGGTTTGGATAATCCCCAAATGGTGAAGTGGTGGCAATAGGAGGAATTTGCCCCTTTTTTCCTGTCTCAACACTTCAGCAGGGACATCTCATCTCATCTCTGGCCTTAAGACTGGATTTACACCATTAACTCCTCTAGTTTTCAGGCCTTCAGGTTAAACTGAATTATGCCACCTTTCCCAGGACCCCAGTTCATAGATGGCAGATCATGGGACTTCTTAGGCTTTATAATCACATGAGCCAATTCTTCACAATAAATAAATGTATATTTATAGATTCATTATCAGAGAAGGCAATGGCACCCCACTCCAGAACTCTTGCCTGGAAAATCCCATGGACGGAGGAGTCTGGTAGGCTGCAGTCCATGGGTCACTACGAGTCGGACACGACTGAGAGACTTCACTTTCACTTTTCACCCAACCCACTCCACTGTTCTTGCCTGGAGAATCCCAGGGACAGCAGAGCCTGGTGGGCTGCTGTCTATGCACAGAGTTGGACACGACTGAAGCGATTTAGCAGCAGCAGCATAGATGCATTATAAAATTAAAGATATAAATATAAATATTATATATGCCCTACTGGTTCGGTTTCTCTAGAGAATTCTGACCAGTACATTAACCTTGACAGTAATCAAAGAAATGTAAATTAAAATCATAAGATCTACACATTCATAGAAACATCTAAAATGTCAGACTATCAATCCCAAAGGTCAAGAATTTAGAGCAATGAAAATTCTCATCTACTACCTATGATTATGTAAATTAGCAAAAATCACTGCAATGGACTGAACATTTCTGTCGCCCCAAATTCATATGTTGTATCCTAACCCCTAATGTGATGGTAAGGCCTTTAGAAGGTGGGCCTTTGTGAGGTAATTAGGTCATGATGCAAGAGCCTACACAGTGGGATTAGTGCCTTTATAAAAGGGACTCTAAAGAGCTCCCTTGCTCTCTGGCTGCCACACACGGGTATAGCGAGAAGTTGGCAGTCTGTAACCCCGTAACCCAGAAGAGACCTCACCAGAACCTAAATAATGCTGGCAACCTAATCTCAGACTTCCAGTCTCCAGAACTATAAGATATAAATTTCTATTGTTTATAAGCCACCCAGTCCATGATACTTTGTTATATTCAATAGCAGCCCAAACTGACTAAAACAACCACTTTGGAAAACTGATAGACATTCTACTAAATTTATATGTATACTATGATCCAGCAACCTCACACTTAGAGATATGCTCAGCATAAAACTCTTAATAGTAGGCTTCTTAGTAGTTTTAATATTTTTGAGTCTCTTAGTAGCAGGCTTCCCTGGTGGCTCAGATGGTAACGAATCCGCCTGCAATGCAGGAGACCAGGGTTTTATCCTGGGTTGGGAAGATCCCCTGGAGAAGGAAATGGCAACCCAGTCCAGTATTCTTGCCTGGAGAATTCCATGGACAGAGGAACCTGGCGGGCTACAGTCCATGGGATCACAATGAGTTGGCCACAACTGAGTGACTATCACTCACTCAGTATAAGACTGTGCACATGTGCCCCAAATATATGCCCGAAAATGTTCACAGAAGCACTATACTTAAAAACCCCAAACTAAAACCAACCATAATGTGTACTAACAGTAGAATTAATGCATAAATTGTGATATACAAGAGTATGTGAAGTCGCTCAGTCGTGTCTGACTCTTTGCAACCCCATGGACTGTAGCCTACAAGGCTCCTCCATCCAT
The DNA here is from genome assembly GCF_001704415.2 of Capra hircus. Classification (NCBI taxonomy): domain Eukaryota; kingdom Metazoa; phylum Chordata; class Mammalia; order Artiodactyla; family Bovidae; genus Capra; species Capra hircus. The sequence continues at coordinate 85,672,780 of NC_030808.1, forward strand.
GGGATTTTCCAGGCAAGAGTACTGGAGTGGGTTGCCATTTCCTTCTCCAAGAGATCTTCCTAACCCAAGAACTGAACCCCGGTCTCCCGCATTATAGGCAGATACCAACTATTAAAATGAAAGAACTACAAGTAATGACATGAACAATCTCTTAATATTGAGCGAAGGAAGTTAGATACAAAATACATAGTATATAAGTTCACTTACATAAAGTTCAAAAACAAGCAAGACTAAGTTTAGTCTTGTGTCAAAAAGTGACAAGTAAAAAGGGGTCATGAGGAAAGCTTTTGGGGTGCTGGCAATATTCTATCTCTATGCCATATAGTGATTACATGGGCATGGGCACCTAGTGATAATTCACTGAGCTCTAAATTCTTGATTTGTGCTTTTCTTCCTGAATTTTTTCACTAAATTTTTTAGTGTCCTTAAATTTTTAATGTCCTTAAATCATTTTTTAAAATGTATTCAGCAATAATGAATTGTTACTAATTCCTAAAATCTCAGTTTAACCTCAGTTTGTGACTCATGAGGGAAGCAATAAGTTAAAAAAGAAAAAGAAAATATATTTGAGCAATTGAAACAACTGCTGCCATGATTTCAGTAACTAACCAAAAACTTTCAGTTTAGACTAGTTGTGATTATCTAATTGTGCTGCTGAGGAATAACTAAACAAGGACTACTATTAGAAGAACTTGGCAGCTGCTAAGTATTTTGAGAGAGATGCAGTAATTTATCAGACAAAAATCTCAATGTGGAATTGAGATAAGAATGGATTACTTGAAATCTTTTCCTAACATGATAAAATGTTGGATATGGAAGCAACCTGAGAGATTACTTAGCAAGTTTGAGAGATGGAAAACCTGACGCCAGAAGAGGCTGAATATCTGGTCAAGATTAAGGTCATCCATGTGGCGGCAAAGCTGGGAGACTAACTCACTACTATTTCTAGGGCAGAGCATTTTCCATTTCTCCAAGCCACTTCCCCACCCTACCTGCTTTCAGTTGTTATCACTGGGGAATATTTTTTTTCCCCTCTTTTTTAAAATCTCAAGAATATTGAAAGTAGGAAATTGTGCAACTTTTGTCTTCACCTGCTTTTAAGAACAGAATCTAAGTTTTTTGTTTTTTTTTGTTTTTTTTTTTACTGTGACTGCCATTGTATCTCGTTCTCACAGCACCTCTGCCAGAATTGATAACTTTGGGAATGCAGTAAGTGTTTTTACTTAGACATTAACTCCACTGTTTACTTCAAATTTAGTTTTCAGAGGACAGTCTAATGTAATTCCAAAGTATGTAAAGACATACTTAGAGAAAAGTACCAGCTACCCAATAAGTATATATCTACCTTTTATATCCAGGCCCTGTAAGTTTCCAAATAACCCAAAGGAAACAGTGGTAACAATGAATGTCCTTTGTGGAGGAAATCTGCTGTAACAGTTCCACTTCAGTTCTCTATACATTTTTATTCCCATTGTGTCTATTACCTGGTAACCATGGAAACATACATGACAGACACTGCAGGAAAAACAAATCCAAAATACACACATTGAAACACATCAGTACAAATGATGCCCTTTCCAATAACCATTACACTTGGATTGTTTTCTCTTCAATGGGTTTTAAGTCATCAACTGTATGTAAATGTGTGCCTAATAAAACAGGGTTTTTCTTACAGTAAGATATCACATAGTGGAGTTGATATTGACATCATATATCACAAAGGCCTCTAAGTTTAACTACCCAATGCATTTCTCTGGAAGTGCCTTTAACATTAATCATTTATGTAAAACAAACTAAATATTTATTGTGCAAAAATATCTCTGGAAGGATTCACAAAACTTGATAATGGTGGTTACCTCTGAGAGGGGAATTTTGAGAGAAAAACAGGGAGAACTTATTTTTACAGTCCTTTTTAATGTTTAAGTATTTATTTCGAAATTTAAAAATGAAAGCCACAAGATTACAAGTTCATTTTAAATTAAAAAAATAAAATATCATTATATTTCTCCCTATTTCTCCCTTCCATCACCAACACCTCCCCAAACATCCACATACACAGGAGCCTATGATTTCCTAACAAATATATTCTGGCACTGAAACTAATTTTCAAAAAGGCAGCAAGGACAATCAGGTACTCATCTATTCCCATCTTCTCTCCAAAAGCATCCTTCATAGATACTTTTAGATACTCAAAACATAAAACGTGGGAATTACATCTCTTTTCCTGGGTAATAAGGGCCCCTAAGTGCATGTTTGCATGGGTCTAGCCTCCTGGTCTCCAGGTGGCACACTAAACCATTTCCCCATCAAAAGGGAGCTGCTACCATATTCTCTTAAGGACACCAAAGTGACTCTGGCAGCTACAATGCTAGAGAGGAAATTTTTCAATTATGACTCCCTGTATTATAACCAGCCCCTCACATCTCACCCTGGAGGTTGGTTGAGTTAGTCGCTTGGTGGACCAGAACAATTGGACCAAATTTCTCAGTTTAGTGAAGCTGATTTAAACCAAAGTCCTAGGTGGGGAGTATCGGATCTCAACCTCCTTTTTGTTACATCCAGCTCAGTGGGAAACATCAACATTGGAAGGTATTACTGCTTAGAATACTCAAATCTATCATCAATAAAACTGGTAAGATTCACTCTCCATCTGATTTCTACTGTATTACTTTTCAATTGGTTTTAAATAGGGATAGAGAAGAGAGGTTCTTTGAGGGAGTGAGGGTCTTTGAATCAAGGAAACAGGATGTATCCTTATAACCCAAATAATTCAAACTCATCCTCCCTCAATTATTGAATTTCTAATTCTGGCATCCCTTATTATCCAAAACCTAGCCACTGCTGAAAGCATCTTTAGTAACAAAATCAGATTGTAGTGGATCATATTTCATTGTATTAAATGAAACAAAGAATAATGCATTCCCAACCCAACCAAAACTACACACACACACGGACATGTGCACATGGCATTACCCTTTGACTCACTGCCAGTCCCCCTCACCCACTCCACCCCACCACTCAGAACAAGCCAGGTTTGCTCCCACCTTAGAGTCACTGCACCAACTGTTCACTCTGCCTGGCAAAGTCTTCCCTCAATATCCACATGATTCCTGTCCTTTTTAAGATTTCCCTAAAATATCATTTTCTCAGTCAGGTCAACCCTGACATTATAGCAACCCTTCTCCCCTCCTACCTCCCTGATCTCTGTTTTATTTTTCCACGGCATTTTACACCCTCTAGTGTACTTTAGAATGTGTAGTGTATACTGTCTGCTGCCTGTCTCCCCAAACTGAAGTGTAAAACTTCATGTGGTAAGGATTTGGGGGAATGTTGTTATTGTTCACTGATGTATCAAGAGCCTTGAACAGTTCCTGGCACATTATACAAAGAAAGAAGGAAAGTGAAGTCGCTCAGCTGTTCCAACTCTTGTGACTCCATGAACTGTAGCCTGCCAGGCTTCTCTGTTCATGGGATGTCCCAGGCAAGAATACTGGAGTGGGTTGCCGTTTTCTTTTCCAAGGGATCTTCCCAATCTAGGGATTGAACCTGGATTTCTCGCACTGCAGGCAGACTCTTTACTGTCTGAGCCACTAAGGAAGCCACATTATATAAACTCAATAAATATTTGTTGTTGAACTAAACACTGTCTCCAGGCCATCCGCTGCCACATCAGTGGTTATTCCTTGACCTCTTAAGGTATCTCTGGATGATATTACTCATTGAGAATCTGATAAAAAGCTATGAACTCTCTCCCCAGGAAAACACATTCAGAGGAATGCTCATGCGTCAACAATTTAAACAAAATGTATATATGCATACACATTTAAACAAATTCTTTTATAGTTTCAGTGGGTCTCTGGACTACCAGAGGACCATGCATGGACACCTAAACCCACAGGCTACATAGAGTACGGAGATGTCATCAGTAGGCCATGTAGGACACCATGAATGAAGTAAGAGTTTCTACAATGCCCAGGGAGAGCACCAGACGTCTGTTTTTATGTCAAGTGCTGGAGGAGAGGATTCCAGGAAGAGAGCTTTGTGGAAGGAGAGGCCAGAATAAGACTGTCCTGGGACCAGAGCAGTAGGTAGGTGTGAAGAGAGCCCAGGTGCTTCCTCTTCCCTTCCTCCATGCTACTCTCCAGCTGACCATTCACCCCCACCCCACCCCACCCCTCCCTACACCAAACCCTGCCCTGGGTTGCATTAAGTTAGGTCAGGAAGCAAAAACTGGCCTCCCATAGGGTGAGGAAGGGCCACGGTAGCTTTGGGGTCAACACAGGTGGATGTGAAGGACACTATCCAGTAGAGGCAGTTGGAAGAGGAAGAAAATTCTAGTGGCCTCTCATCTGGGCCAATCATTCTCAGTTATATTCATTCATTTATGTGTGAGTGTGACTATCTCAGAGACTCCCTGAACAAACAGAAAGAAGAAAATGTTTAGGGCTTTTTATGTCTCTTCAGGGAAAAAAGAAACACTGTACAAATATGTAATCAAAATCAATCAGAATTACAAAAGTACTAAGAAATGGAAAATGTTTATTAGAACACAAAAGATGTTTTAGAGAAAATGAATGGTCTCAATGATATTTAAGAATAGTAGACTGCTAATTGAAAAACTGTCATACTGAACAGACTGATGATGCCTGGAAAACCTGGCCTCCATTGTTCCATTTGCTCTCCTGCAACAGAGAGCGCTCAGGTAAATAGAAGGAGGAGCCGAGATGAGTGGAGGTGGAACTCCAGGAACTAGGAAGCAGATAAAAATTCAATGCAACCAAGCTCTCCTTCAAGTGAGCTAAGACTGTACCTGTGGGAGCAGAGTAATGACACTGAATAGGATAATTTCTGTAAATGTCTGCTTAAAGGGCCAGTGTAAAGAGGAGGGGCTGGGAAAAGTCCACCGGTGTAGAGAAAGCAGCATCTGTCAAGTGAGGAGGGGTTGCAGCTAGAGGAAATATGCAAAGCAGGGAGAAAATGTCCACTGAAAATGGTTGATTCATCTGTTAGAACTCCAAAATCACTGCCAATATTGTGGTCAGGGCTGCCGGGTGAGTAGCAACAGTGTGGATTTTCTCAGGACCAGATGTGTAAAAGCTGTGCTGAAAAAAAAAACCCACAGACTGAAGAGAAATAGATATTGTGTGTATTGTTGTGCTTATTCTATCAGGAAGAGACAGACACAGAGCCTTCTCTCCCCTGTAAATGACCCTAAACACTGCTCACCCTTAAAGACAGACCCAGAATAGCATTTGTTAGGAAGAGGAGCACACATCCTTGAGGAGCCACAGGTCCTTCACATCCACAATTTCACTGACCTCAAATAGCCTGTTACTTGGTGGTATGTTTGCAAGACAAGGTCACTGAGCTCCCAGTATAATTTCCCCAGATAACCTGAACTGTCTGACTGCCACCTGAAAAATAAATAGGTCAGAGAACTCCATTAATGCCCTGTGTCTACCATCTCTGCTTCAGAGCGGCAGACTTAGAGCCCTAGTGAAATCCTACAGGGACAAAACTCCACATGGTTTCCAAGACACTATCCTAAGAAGGTCAACTACAAGGACCAGCTGGGCACTGTTTGCTTCATGTTCCTAGACCCTCTGGAAGTATTCCAGGTCTCCAAGACTAAAGAAGCAGCTATAAATACAAAATGTCTTCAAAACCAAGTTTTGAATGTCCTGGAAAGTTCAGGAGAATTTGGTCACAGCTATCCTGGCCCCCTTACTGCTTCCTACATTCTCATGGATGTAAAATCCTAGTCTCCTGTGATTTAAACGTGACAACTTCCTATATTTGCTTTTACTTCAACATCTTTTCCCATCCTTAATCATTCAGTCTCTGCTTAAAACTCCCTCCACAGAGCTCCTACATTAATCTTAAGTTGAAATCTGACCACCTATCTCTTCTCTCTGCTATTGTAGGGAATAAATCTAAGTGTCTTCATAAGAGAGTATAAGATATTTAACAGAGGTATCAGACACATAACCAGTTAACACAAAATAAGACAAACACACTTAATTAAAAATCTCAGACTAAACAAAATATAGTTAGCAAAATAACATTAGATTTATAGCTTGCAATTATAAACATATAATTACAAATAGATAACTCACTCTCTTCCAAGTAGGTGCTTTTCAGCTTTTCCCATGGTACGTCTTCACTAGCAGTCTTAGCCTTAAATGAGTTTATCACCACTTTGGGCTGCATTCCCAAACAACCTTGAACCTCAAAAGACCCAAGCCAGTTCCTACAGATTCTTAACATCCTAAGATATAGAACAATAAGCTCAACCTGTTCCCTCATTAGTCCATAGCACTGGCTGCACATTAGAATCACTGTGGTGTTTTTTTAAAAAAAATCCTGTTGCTTGGGTCCCACCCCAAACCACTTGAAACAGAATTTCTAGGGGTGTGGGAGGAGGAGTAGGTATTGGCTGCTTTTTAACTCTCCACATAATTCTAATGTGATACAGGGATAAGAATTGTGCACAAACCAGTGCTTTCCAGACATTAAAATGCAGGAGACTCACCTCTGAGACGGAATCTGTAGTTCCTGAAAAGCAGAGAATCTGCTTCCTCAGAGTTGGGGTTGGAATCAAGGATCTGCCTTCTTACCAAATGCCGGGTGTTACCGAATAAGGCGGTCCTTTTAAGAGCAAGGCAGTCCTTTCAAAACCATCTTAAAGAAACCCTGCCTTAGGTTTTAGATCAGTGGTTCTTAAAGCATGGCCCTCAAACCAGCAGTATGAGCAACAGCATCACCTGGAACCCATTAGAAATGCAAATTTTTGGACCTCCACCCGAGACAGTGAAACAGAAATAGTGAGTCAACCAGTATTTTAACAGCCCTCCAGCTGATAGCAATGATCACTCCAGTTTGCAAAGCTCTGACCCAGATGATTGCGTTTGTCAAGTAAAGAGGGGAAGGATCCCAATGAAGTAGATACCAGATCCTATTGGCACACCTGGGGTTTTGCATCATGTCTTAAAGGGAAACATGTCTTTGGAAGCAACCTAAACATTTTTGTGTAGCTGTCAAAAAGGCTATTCTAAGTCAAAATCTACAAAAAGTAGCAAATTAGCCACCAAAATAAAACCATAATATTGTTAAAGAGTGAACAGGATATGCCTAAGAGTAAAACTAAAGGACAACAGCAAAACAAATGTTACAAACCAAAGAACAAAATTTTAGTGGCAAACCCTCGGGTTGATTTTCTGGAAAATTCCTTCTTTTCCCACTGCTAGGCACAAGCCTTTACAGAGTTACTAGGAAAACCTAGTAACAAGCTCCCCCTCAGAAATCCCAAAGAGCTCATGGTGGTAACAGCATTCGTGGGGCACCACACTAGTCGTGAGGCATGTTAACACTTCATGTTTGGCACTACCCACTACCTACTGCAGAAAGGAGGATGAAAAAAAAAGATCAGCTTCATTCACAGATGAAGATATTGGTGCCTATAAAACTTTATAAAACTATATGAATTGACAAGATTACCTATTTAATAGGAGGCAGAGCCAGGATTAGAACCCACACTTTATACTGCAAATGGATTGCCCTCTTCCTAATTTGTACTGATTGCTACAATCTACTCTGGGTCTTTGCCTCAGGGCACGTGACTAGGAGGGCACCTGGAGCATTTTGGTGAGAAGGGCCTCTCCACATTAAAGTCTTCTACAGCAGCACAGACTGGGGGCAGGCAACAGGAGCGGGAATGATGATGGCCTACTTTTGTAAAATTCATCCTGAAATGATTGGAATGAGAGCATTTTAAATTATGTCCACAGCTGCACTGTGTTACAGAAAATAGAAATATTCTTCATATTTAATGCCAGAAATTTATGCTATTATTTGCTTTTCTTTGTTGCAATTTTACCTCTTCAATTCTGTTTCTGCAGCTTAATATTAGGCTGCTTCCCAGGTGCTCAGATGGTAGAGTGTCTGCCTGCAATGTGGGAGGCCCGGGTTTGATCCCTGGGTCGGGAAGATCCCCTGGAAAAGGAAAGGGAAACCCACTCCAGTACTCTTGCCTGGAAAATTCCATGGATGGAGGAGCCTGGTAGCTTAATATTAGACTTAATCTCTATTCAAGAATCGTAAGCAAGTTGGTGGGAAGGGAGAAAGTCTCAGAAGCCTATTCAGGGCCTGGGAGAGTTCAGCCTCAGATTATTTGCCTCAGATAATCCTTAAGCAGATAAGTACATATAAAGAACCATATTCCAGAAATCTTTGATATCTCCATGAAACCCTCTATGAATTAGTTCCTGAGTTTCCTGTGCAGAAAACATGTCAACCCAGGGTACAGACATCATGTATACACTATACTACCATATGCATTAGAAATGGATAAAAATAAAAACACATATTTGTATTTACTTGTATGTATGTAAAGGAACTCTGGAAAAATGCATAAGAAACTGATATTCCTGGTTTCCTGCCTGTGACTCTGGGAAAAGGAGACTGAGCAGATGAAACCCAGAGTAGAGAGAGACTTCATTGTACAAGTTTTTATATATTTTGATTTTGAAGTATGTGACTGTATCACACATTAAAATACATTTTTTAAAGTAAAATTTTTAATTGAAATATGTATTATGTCTTGAAATTTTGAACCATGTAAAATTCCACATGAACTTAGGAATTATAGATTTTATTAGGTTAACTATTAGAAATATCTAAGTTACTTAAGTTCTAATTAAGAAATCATAGAACATATCTTAATTTTATAAATTTCTTTTGATAAATCCTTTTTAAAAATCCTTATCAAGTCATACTTCCAACAACACTAAATTGCCTTAAATCATTAAACTTCCTTCAGGTTTGGCAATCATAGATTTTAAATTTCCTAGGAAGAATAATCCCAATTTCTTGTCATTTCAATAAATTTTTTTCAAACAATAATGTTATATCTTGGCAATATTTTTTATAAAAGTGTATACATAAGACAGAAAAAAATTTTTTTCAAGATATATGCCCTGTATTCAGTTTTTAAAATAGTCACTTTTTATCACAGATTCCTTTCATCAGACTTTTGAGTCACTTCAAAAGATCTATGAATCATCTCTCTTTTCTCCATTTTAAATGTAGAAATATAAAGTAGTATTCTATTCTCACATGTCAAACTCCATTTCAAACGTACTGGTTATACGGAATACCGGGTTAACAGGAAGAAATTCAGCATCAGGCACCAGCGCAGCACTTAGTCTAAAAGGTAAACAAGGGCCAGCGTCTCCATGCCAGGAGCTGGAGTCTAACCCTTCCACAGATATAAGAATTGCCAAAGAATTTTAGGTAGAGAAGTAAAATGATCAACTCTATGCTTAGAAATATCACTTTCTAAATATAGTTGCAAGGTGGATAATGGGTTGCAGGGTGGATAATGGAATGGACAACTCCCAGCAATCATGGCAGTTATTAGATAGTTCAGATGGGAGTATGAATCAAGGAAGGGCCAAGGGATGACAAGGAGGAGACAGATGTAAGAGACAATCAGGAGGCAGGACTAAATTCTGATGTGGGTAGTGAAGCGACTGATGCCTGCGAGAAGGAAAAAGGATGCGGGAGTAGATTTGAGGGTGGACAAGGTGGAGAAATGTATTGTTTTATTTTGTTAATGCTACTTTTGAGATTTGTATCCTGATGTAGATGTCTGGTAAGGTGTTGGATATAATGGTCTGGATCTTAAGAGAGAACCATGAACTGAGGATTCAGATTCACCAGATATCAGCAAAAAGGAGAGAAGTGAAGCTGGGACAGGAGGCTGGTGATGAAACTGGATCCTCTCTGATAAGAGTGTCATGGGAAATAGTTGGTGATAACATTGCTGTTCAGAAATTGGCTGTATGTGCTTGTTTGGCTCAGGGGCAAGGTTGATAATTCAAAAACTACTTTTTGAAAAATTATAAACAATTAAAAGGGAGAAGGATGAAAACATTTCTATAACTGTAATACCATTTAAAAGAAATCAGAAGATCTAGCATGAGTGAGAGGCTCACTAATGCATTTTCAAAATGCAATCTATGGAATATCCTTTCTTTACTATATGTATATGTACATATATATATATAGGAGGGCATGGCAACCCACTCCAGTATTCTTGACTGGAGAATCCCATGGACAGAGGAGCCTGGGGGGCTACAGTCCATAGGGTCACAAAGAGTCGGACACAAATAAAGTGACTTAGCATGCATGTGTGTGCTATACACACACACATATCAAAGATATTTTTACAATTTAAAAAAAATTAATGCATAAAGTACAGTCTAAAGAAGGCATACTCTGACCTCTCCAGGAAAGGGATGTATAGGAAACACTACACAATACCACTTTATTTCTTCCTGGCTGAAACATTGGGCCCCAATGCACATATTTTCTTCAGCCTTGAAGGCCTGGACTTGAAATAAAGTCAATAATCTATTTTCCACTTTTAAGACCTAAGCCAGAAGTGGCCTAAGATGCCAGCATCATGCCCTTTTCTAAGGCTTCATTCTGGTCGTGGCCCTCTGTATCTTATTACTCAGCCTGAGGCCTCAAGTAGAAGGAAAATATCCTCACTGTCTCTCCATTCAACCTCAAAACTAAGGAATAAAAAAGCTCTGGCACACTCTCTGCTTTTGGAGCTCTTGATCCTACTGAGCTACAAAGCTCTGGGATGAATGATTTTAATTACTGGAGCCCAAGCAAAGGGAGGCAGATTGCACCCATAGGTGCTTCTAGGGTTTTGGACTCCTTGCTTCCCTAACACAGATACTAGATACATTCCTTCTGAAAAGTAACTATTAGCTTGCTGTCAGGACCTTTTCAGAATTTAACTTCTGACCCATGGAGGTCTTATGACTTTCCAGCCTAGTATTTTCATTTTGAGGTTGAGTAAACTCACTGGAAGGACTGATACTGAAGCCAAAGCCCCGAAACTGTGGCCACCTGATGAGAAAAGCTGACTCATTGGAAAAGATCCTGATGTTGCGAAAGATTGAAAGCAAAAGGAGAAGGGAGCAGCAGAGGATGAGATGGTTAGATAGCACCACTGACCCAGTGGACATGAATTTGAGCAAACTCTGAGAGATAGTGAAGGACAGGGGAGCATGGTATGCTGCAGTCCATGGGGTCTCAAAGAACCAGACATGACTTAGCAACTGAACAACAATGTACAACAAACTCAGACTTAATCACTAACATGTTGCAACAGGCCATCGAACTTTACATGTCAAATGTGAATAGTACATCCCTATTGCTGGCCCAGCCTTAGCTGCATCTCAGCTATACATGAAAAGGTGCTAGCTATCCCTCTGGGGGAAACTTTATCTCCACTCTACCACCTGACACAACAATGTAAACAACATTTTTTTCCAAGAGTATCATATATGTCCCTGGACTGTTTCCCAGTTGCAACTTCTTGTGTGGAAGCCGAACACTGACTTCCCTCTCACACAGGGATCTACATCTAAAGATGCAAAGCTTTTAAGTATTCAAAGAAATATAACTAGTAGATCATGTAGTCCTCAGATAACTGAAAATATTTCACCAAAATGAGACCTCCTTTGGTTGCTCTAAGGAGCTTTCAAAGGAATAACCAACTCATTATTTATATTCACCCTACAAGCAGTTTCTCTTTAATGAAAGTCTTCCAGTTATAAACCTATTCTTGACTTTAGCTCAAATGATCAGTGATATCATATTGGCTCTGTATTCAGATCAGGTTCATTGCATTAGCTAAGGTTATTACGGGTGACAAAATTATCCTAAACTTTCTCGTCACAGCCCTAAGTGGAGTCTGTGCATTCATTAACACAACGTGCTATACCTAAGTAGAGTACTTAAGGCTAAGTAGAAAAGACAATATAGAAATTTCAAAATCACCTAGCTTTATATAGTAAATGTAGATGGTTTAAGGGATTGGTTCTGATTCTATTATTTGTTATTATAAGTAGAAACACTCATAGCTCTTGTTTTCAGGACTACCTTCAAGGATGTTTGTATAATGAATAGTCTTGGAAGACAGAGAGATTGTCTGCCTCCATAGAAGAGGGCAACTTTGTTTGCTTCCCATTAAGATCAAGTCTCTTTTTGTAACAAAGGACAAACTTGTTTGTCACCCAAGACTGGATTCCTTAAGCTCAGGATTCCTCTACTGTAATACAACCCACTATATGTGGAAGTGTATAACTACTTGTTATATTGCCCTATGAAAATTGAGGCTTGGGGAACTGGCATAAGAAAATGATGATACTCTAGCTATTGCTATTTCTGTGAGTAATAAACCATCCCTTGTCTTTGACCCAGTAATCATATGTCTTCTGCCAAATTCATGGTAACACAAAGAAGTTGACAGACCTAGCAGGAAATAGCAATTAAGTGGACAAGAAGGTATAGATGAGTAGAGGTTTTTGCAGCCTCAAGAAGCTGGGGAGACATAAATTAGGGTTCAGAGCTACCAAGGCAGTCAGAACTTGAAGGAATGAAGTTTCAGAGAGAAAGGAAGTTCAGAGACATGAGACCAAAAGTTTAAGTCATTTTTCTTCTCAAGGCATTCACCAATTCATAAATGGCACAGGTCAAGAGGCAGAAAAGAATATGGTTTCAAAGAGACTGAGATGCTAAGAGTTTTAAGTAGTCTCACAGGACTGGGGAAATAAAAACTTGAGTTCATGATTTGCTTAAGAGAAAAGACCTTGGTAAAAATTACAAATTTTCACCTGGGAGTCCTATAAAATTCTACCTTAGAAGTAAGGATGATGTGGAAATAACCTGAACCTTACAAAGACTGTAATCCAAATCTTAATCATCCTAATAACATATTAATAGTAATAATATTATAGTCAAATGATCTGCTTCTATTTTAAATATCTACCAGCAGCTGAAGAAAACCCCTCTCTGGAAACCAGTCAGGAATTCTATGATTTTTAATATCAAGAGTAAGGATAAAAATATTTAAATATACAATAGGAACAGAACCACAGATAATCCAGGTATTAGAATTGTCAGACACAGACTTTAAAATTATTGTGATTAATACATTTAGGAAAACAAATGCTAAGATGAAACATTTCACTAGAGAACTAGCATCTATGTTAAATAATGAAATGAAATTTATAGCAGTTAATAACAAAAGAAATAAAATTAGTAATGCTGTGAATAAGTTTATCAATAGATTAGATATAGCTAAAGACAGGGATTTGTGATCTGAAAAATAAGTTAGTAAAAATATCCAGACTAGGAAGATAATGAAAAGTACAGAAGACACCTTAAGATACATATGAGATATGATGAAAACAACTACTGTATCTGTAACTGGTGTACAGAGAGGAGAGAAAGAGAATGGGATAAAAATAGTATTTGAAAAGATTATGACCAAGAATTTTCTAAAACTGGAAAAAGATGTCAACTATGATTTCCAAGTATGATAAATACAAAGAATAGCACACCTGGTGACATCATAGTAAACCTCTGCAAATAAAAAACAGAGAAAATTGTATTCTTATTTTGGTGAGTGAAAACAGACATTATCTTCAGGGAAGCAACTTTCCTGCAGAAATGATGAAAGATGGAAGTCAGAAGACAATGGAATGACTACTGTTAGGTGTTGAAAGAAAATAATTGCTGTTATGAACTAAACGGTGTTCCCCTTCTCCCCCCCAAAAAATCATATGTTGAAGTCCTATCCCTCTGTAGGACTATACTTGGAGAAAGGGCCTTTATGGAGGTAATTAAGGTCAAATGAAGTCATACGGGTGACCCTAATCTAATAGGACTAGTGTCCTAATAAGCAAAGAAAGAGACACCAGAGAGTTCTTTCTCTCTCTCTCTCTCCACACACACACACACACACACACACACACACACACACACACACACACACCACACACACATAAGTAAGGCCATATGAGGACTCAAAAGGAAAGCAAAAATCTGCAAGCCAAGAAGAAACTGCTCACCAGAAATCAACCCAGGGAGCATTTTGATTTTAGATTTCTAGCCTCTATAACTTCCTGCTGGCCTTTCTATGCAGATGAAAATCAGAATTTTAGCAACTCCTAGCAGATGGTAAAGCCCTTTAAAATGAATGAAGATTTCCAGATGGCAAAGGGAAAAAAATATTAGTCAAAACATAAGAAGGAAGACAACTCAGAAAATAGGTGTGCCCTGTTATTAAAAAATAAAGCATATATTCATTCAATAAATTATTTCTGAGGACCAACCATTGCTTTATGCACTGAGAGACAGTAGTGAATAAAAGTCTCTGATCTCACAGTGTTCACATTGTAGAGGAGAGAGACAGACAAAGAACAAGTAAGCAAACAACTTTCAAAAGCATCAGAAGTGACCAAATGTGCAAAAGGAACCTGGAGGGACAGGTGCCGGGAGCCAGCGTGAGGAACTCCGCCCATGGTAAAGGTCATGAGGAAGGAGGCTTGGCATACACAAAGGCGTGATCAAGCCTCAGGAAACCCCCTGTTCCTGAGCATCTACCCCAAAAACCAGAGTCTATCTACTTTACTGTTTCATGCTCTTGCCTACACCTCTGACTTTATGGGGGGCTGTTCCCCACCAGTTCTCTCAGAGAAGGAGTAAACGTGCAGCTCCAAGTCAATAAAAATTCCTGTGCGTAACAAGAGTGTTTCAACTTAGGAACTCCTCTGAAGGTTATCTAGCCCGCCTGTATAGGTTCGTCTGGCCACATGTGATTGTTTACAGCCTCCCAACCTGAGAGGCACGAGATGTTTTAGACTTACTAAAGGCAAATTCTTCGGGAAAGTTAGAAATTATTAGTATAGTGGGTTGGTTAGGAATTATATTGGTGAAGGGTTTTTCATTTGTTGTGCCAATCAGTTCAGTTCAGTTCAGTCGCTCAGTCGTGTCCGACTCTTTGCAACCCCATGAATCGCAGCACGCCAGGCCTCCCTGTCCATCACCATCTCTCGGACTTCATTCAGACTCATGTCCATCAAGTCCATGATGCCATCCAGCCATCTCATCCCCTGTTGTCCCCTTCTCCTCCTGCCCCCAATCTCTCCCAGCATCAGAGTCTTTTCCAATGAGTCAACTCTTCCATGAGGTGGCCAAAGTACTGGACCTTCAGCTTTAGCATCATTCCTTCCAAAGAAATTCCAGGGTTGATCTCCTTCAGAATAGATTGGTTGGATCTCCTTACAGTCCAAGGGACCCTCAAGAGTCTTCTCCAACACCACAGTTCAAAAGCATCAATTCTTCGGTGCTCAGCCTTCTTCACAGTCCAACTCTCGCATCCATTCATGACCACAGGAAAAACCATAGCCTTAACTAGACGGACCTTAGTCGGCAAAGTAATGTCTCTGCTTTTGAATATACTGTCTAGGTTGGTCATAACTTTTCTTCCAAGGAGTAAGCGTCTTTTAATTTCATGGCTGCAGTCACTATCTGCAGTGATTTTGGAGCCCCCAAAAATAAAGTCTGACACTGTCTCTACTGTTGTGCCAATAATTGCTGCTAATTCCCGGCCCTGGGTGTGACAAGGGTGTCTCAGGTCAAACCTCCCTGCTGGCAAACTAGCTTGTATGACAGGATTATCCATACTCCTGCACTTGATTGTTTACTACCTCTCAACTATAAACAGCACAGAGAGTTTAGAGTATTTTCAGAGTCTTAATTAGCATAGGGCTTTTCTCATTGTTGAGTCAATGATTGCCACTAGGCCTCCACATCCTTAGGCACCTGGGAATATAATTAATCAATGTATTTGGAATATAGAAAAGGAAATATAGTAGTTTTTAAAGTTAGCAATACTAGACTTTTTGAGTTAATGAATTTTCTCTTTTATAATAGATCACTGTACTTTGTTATAAATCACTGTGTCTTTGCTATGTAAAAATGTAACTTTATCATTATCTTAAGACTAAATAGATCTTAAGGGGAACATTGGTGAAAGGATTTTCATTTGTTGGGCTGATGTTTGCTGCTAAATCTCCATATTCCCTGCCCTTATAATGAATATAACTAGCATATAGGAGAAATAAGTATTAACCTTTAAGCATATAGGAGAAATAAGTATTAACCTTTAAGATTAATCATGTTAACCTTGGGTTAAGTAAATTCCTTTCTTGATTGTAACTCACTACACCCTCACCCTATAGGAATGCAACTTTATTTGGAGGGTGGTGCCTGGTTTAAGAAAAAACACCCTTGGAAAAAATAAGTTTTTTGGTTATCAGAAAGAAAGGATCATAAAATGTCAGCAGGCCTCATGGCCAGAAGATGATGTAAAACCCCTAAGATCTTTTTTTATGTAAAGCACCTGATTTTGATAAAGGTCAGGACTGGTGACCCCTGCGTGACTCTGTATTCATCCTTAAGTGTAACAAAAGGTATATAAGCAAACTTAAAGAAATGGGGATCAGTTTCCAGAAAGACTGATTCCCCCATGTCGTTCTTTCTTGCTCCCCGTTTTTCTGGCTGAATTCCCATCTGGAGCATGGGTGCTCACCATGTCCACTTACTTGCCCTGGTTTTCAAGCCCATGCGAAAAGGAGCCCAAGGAAGAGCACCTTCTGATATTCAAGTGGCACCGGTGGCCCAACATAGATGGCACAAATTCCTTGTCTTGGAATTTTATTGGTATCCCATGTAAACCAAGTTATTCAGCCTCTTTTGCTCTCCTACTATTTTCTGGCCAAATTCCCATCTGGTGCATGGGTACCCACCAAGCCTACTAATTTTGCCTGGGCTTCTAAGATCGGACCGGGGGGCCTCAGCGCCTCCTCTCCTTCGGAGAACGGGAAGCTGCCTGCAGCCTATGTAGGTGGTGATTGGTATCCCATGTAAACCAAGTTATTCAGCCTCTTTTTCTCTGCTAATTTTCTAATCCCTCTCTATCCGTAATTAAATAAGTTATTTCCAAGGACGCCGACTCCGTCCCCACCTTCGAATCACCCTGGATCCACCGGGGCTGGACCCCGGCAGACAGGCAAGTCTAGTCTTCAGCAGGATGAAATAGGAGGCCTCTGCACTGCTGCCTCAGGCAGATGAGGCCGCTAAGGCTCTGGAATTGAGATTTCCAGAAGAAAATTAGAATATTATTCATAGTTTAAGGTATGCACTTAAACATGTTTTAAATTGTTAATTCATTAACAATATCACAGACAAGTTGACAGAGACCTCAAACAAATGGCAGGACTAAGCCCTACACCTACAGTCTCACACATCACGTTCCCTGGTGGCTAGGTGGTAAAGAATCCAGGGGCAATTCAGGAAATGCAGGGGACGTGGCTTCGATCCCTGAGTTGGGAAGATCCCCTGGAGGAGGAAATGGCACCCCACTCCAGTATTCTTGCCTGAAAAATCCCATGGACAGAGGAGCCTGACAGGCTACATCCCAAAGAGTTGTAAAGAGTAGGACACAACTGAGTGACTGAGCGCACACAGACAAGTCTTACACCAAGAGCCTTTAGGATATTACTGACAAGGAAAAATGGCAGTAGTCATGACCTTAAATCCTAAGTCAATGGGGAAAGACTAGTTACTCAAACTGGTCTTTTTAGCTCTAAGATATTGTTTAAAGCAAAGTTTTTCAATATTACTCTTCCCGACTAGTGGAGTCTCTAAAGATCCATTCATTCAGCAAATAGAAGGAAGTTCATTACCATGCTTGCTGAAGAGCTTCCTGAGAGCATAAACCTGCAGAGCAGCTTCCTTCCCTTCCTTTCACTCAATTTTAATTATGTCAAATCTCACCATAAAGAAACACCTGTTGCTTCTAAGAAGCCATGTAAAATGAAGGCAATAATATTAATAAGACTGAAGGAAAGATTTTAAAACCACACAAGCTTTAACAATAAAAACAAAATCATATCTTTTAAGACCAAGAGAAATAGAGATAGGTATGTATGTTGGCAATTGAAAGATCATATTTTTGGCTTAGCTAAAAAGAATAAACATGAATGAAAGAAAATAATTGATTAAACTTTACATTTCATTGACGTATACTTGACTTACAATATTATATTAGTTTCAGGTATATCATAGAATTCAGTTCAGTTCAATCACTCAGTCGTGTTCGACTCTTTGCGACCCTATGAATCGCAGCACACCAGGCATCCCTGTCCATCACTAACTCCCGGAGTTCACTCAGACTAACGTCCATCTAGTCAATGATGCAATCCAGCCATCTCATCCTCTGTCGTCCCCTTCTGCTTCTGTCCCCAATCCCTCCCAGCATCAGAGTCTTTTCAAATGAGTCAACACTTCACATGAGGTGGCCAAAGTACCAGATTTTCAGCTTTAGCATCATTCCTTCCAAAGAAATCCCAGGGCTGATCTCCTTCAGAATGGACTGGTTGGATCTCCTTGCAGTCCAAGGAACTCTCAAGAGTCTTCTCCAACATCACAGTTCAAAAGCATCAATTCTTCGGCACTCAGCTTTCTTCACAGTCCAACTCTCACATCCATACATGACCACAGGAAAAACCATAGCCTTGACTAGATGGACCTTTGTTGGCAAAGTAATGTCTCTGCTTTTGAATATGCTATCTAGGTTGGTCATAACTTTTCTTCCAAGGAGTAAGCGTCTTTTAATTTCATGGCTGCAGTCACCATTTGCAGTGATTTTGGAGCCCCACAAAATAAAGTCTGAGACTATTTCCCCAACTATTTGCCATGAAGTGATGGGACCAGATGCCATGATCTTCGTTTTCTGAATGTTGAGCTTTAAGCCAACTTTTTCACTCTCCTCTTTCACTTTCATCAAGAGGTTTTTTAGCTCCTCTTCACTTTCTGCCATAAGGGTGATGTCATCTGCATATCTGAGGTTATTGGTATTTCTCCCGGAAATCTTGATTCCACCTTGTGCTGCATCCAGCCCAGCGTTTCTCATGATGTACTCTGCATAGAAGTTAAATAAGCAGAGTGACAATATACAGCCTTGACGCACTCCTTTTCCTATTTGGAACCAGTCTGTTGTTCCATGTCCAGTTCTAACTGTTGCTTCCCGACCTGCATATAGGTTTCTCAAGAGGCAGGTCAGGTGGTCTGGTATTCCCATCTCTTTCAGAATTTTCCACAGTTTATTGTGATCCACACAGTCAAAGGCTTTGGCATAGTCAATAAAGCAGAAATAAATGTTTTCTGGAACTCTCTTGCTTTTATCTCTGGTTCCTCTGCCTTTTCTAAAACCAGCTTGAACATCTGGAAGTTCACGGTTCACATATTGCTGAAGCCTGGCTTGGAGAATTTTGAGCATTACTTTACTAGCGTGTGATATCATAGAGTAGTTCAATATTTTATGCATTCTGAAATAACCACAATGACAAGTCTAGTTACTATCTGTCACCATACAAAGTTATTACATTATTGACAATATCCCCTATGCTGTACATTACATACTTGTGACTTATTTATTTTACAACTGGAATTTTGTACTTAATTTCCCTCCCCCCCACTCATTTCAACCATCACCCCTCTAGCAACCAGCAGATTGTTCTCTATATCTGAGTCTGTTTTTGTTTTGATTTTTAATTTGTTTTGAGAGCTACAAATAAGAGAAAATCACATGGCATTTGTCTTTGTCTGTCTTCTTTCATTTAGTATGAAACTCTCTAAGTTTACTCATGCTGTCACAAATGGCAAGGTTTCATGCTTTTTATGGTTTAGTAATAGAGGAACCAGAGATCAAATTGCCAACATCCGCTGGATCATGGAAAAAGCAAGAGAGCCAGAAAAACATCTATTTCTGCCTTATTGACTATGCCAAAGCCTTTGACTGTGTGGATCACAATAAACTGTGGAAAATTCTAAGAGAGATGGGAATACCAGACCACCTAACCTGCCTCTTGAGAAATCTGTATGCAGGTCAGGAAGCAACAGTTAGAACTGGACATGGAACAACAGACTGGTTCCAAATAGGAAAAGGAGTATGTCAAGGCTGTGTATTGTCACTCTGCTTATTTAACTTCTATGCAGAGTACATCATGAGAAACGTTGGGCTGGATGAAGCACAAGCTGGAATCAAGATTGCTGGGAGAAATATCAATCACCTCAGATATGCACATGATATCAACCTTATGGCAGAAAGTGAAGAGAAGCCAAAAAACCTCTTGATGAAAGTGAAAGAGGAGAGTGAAAAAGTTGGCTTAAAGCTCAACATTCAGAAAACGAAGATCATGGCATCTGGTCCCATCACTTCATGGCAAATAGATGGGGAAACAGTGGAAACTGTGTCAGACTTATTTTTCTGGGCTCCAAAATCACTGCAGATGGTGACTGCAGCCATGAAATTAAAAGACACTTACTCCTTGGAAGAAAGGTTATGACCAACCTAGATAGTATATTCAAAAGCAGAGACATTACTTTGCCAACAAAGGTCCATCTAGTCAAGGCTATGGTTTTTCCTGCGGTCATGTATGGATGTGAGATTTGGACTGTGAAGAAGGCTGAGTGCCAAAGAATTGATGTGTTTGAACTGTGGTTTCGGAGAAGACTCCTGAGAGTCCCTTGGACTGCAAGGAGATCCAACCAGTCCATTCTGAAGGAGATCAGCCCTGGGATTTCTTTGGAAGGAATGATGCTAAAGCTGAAACTCCAGTACTCTGGCCACCTCATGTGAAGAGTTGACTCATTGGAAAAGACTCTGATGCTGGGAGGTATTGGGGGCAGGAGGAGAAGGGGACCACAGAGGATGAGATGGCTGGATGGAATCACTGACTCGATGGACATGAGTCTGAGTGAACTCCGGGAGTTGGTGATGGACAGGGAAGCCTGGCATGCTGTGATTCATGGGGTCTCAAAGAGTCGGACACGACTGAGCGACTGAACTGAACTGAATATTCCATTTCATATATATATAAATATGAATACATATGTTCTCTCTCTCTCTCTCTCTCTATATATATATATATATATAGAGAGAGAGAGAGAGAGAGAGGCTTCCTTAGTGGCTCATATGGTAAAAATCTGCCTGCAATGTAGGAGACCTGGGTTTGATCCCTTTGTAGGGAAGATCCCCTGGAAAAGGTAATGCTACCCACTCCAGTATTCTTGCCTGGAGAATCCATGGCCAGAGGAGCCTGGAGGGTTACAGCCCATGTGATCATAAAGAGCTGGACACAACTAAGCAAGCACACACACACACAAACACACACACATAAACATGACATCTTTATCCATTCATCTACAATGTGTACTTAGGTTGCTTCCATATCTTCACTATAACAAATAAAGCTGCAATAAACATTGGAGTGTGTATATCTTTTTGAATTAGTGTTTTCATTTTCTTCAGATAAATGCCAAGAAATACGAGGTTGTATGACAGCACTGGTTTTAATTTTTTGAGAAAATTTCATGCTGTTTTCCATAGTTGTATCAATTTGCATTCCCACCAACAGTGTATGCAGGGTCCTTCTTTTCTACACTCTAATCAACACATTATTTCTTGTCCTTTTGCTAGCAGCCATTCTGATAGGTGAAAGGTGATATCTCATTATGATTTTTATTTGTATTTCCCTGTTGGTTAGTTATTTTGAACATCTTTTGATGTGCCTATTGGCCACGTGTATGTCTTCTTTGGAAAAATGTCTATTCCTGTTCTCTGCCCACTTTTAAATCAGATTGTTTGTTGTTTGATACTGAATTTAAGAGTTTTAAAATATATTTTGGTTATTAATCCCTTATCAGATATATCATTTGCAAATAATTTCTTCCATTCAGTAAGCTGCCTTTCCTACATCAAACTAAATGTCTTTTACAGAGTGAAAGTAACCATTAATAGAATGAAAAGACATTAAAGACTTTACAAGACAATTTTTTTTTTGCAGAACAAAACAAAAGCAAATTTAAAGTCCAGCAATTTTTCAGAGGAACAAATAATGATGGATGCAAATTTTAATGTATATTCCAAAGTGAAAGTGAAAGTCACTCAGTCATGTCCAACTCTCTGTGACCCATGGACTATACAGTCGATAGAATTCTCCAGACCAGAGTACTGGAGTGAGTAGCTTTTCCCTTCTCCAGAGGACCTTCCCAACCCAGGGATCAAACCCAAGTCTTAAGCATTGCAGGTGGATTCTTTACCAACTGAGCCACAAGGTAAGCCCAAGAATAATGGAGTGGGTAGTCTATCCCTTCTCCAGGGGATCTTCCTAACCCAGGAATTGAACAGGGGTCACCTGCATTGCAGGCAAATTCTTTACCAACTGAGCTATCAGGGAAGCCCATATATTAAAAATTAATCCTTAATATTAGTCATGAATTTAAACTTATCTGCAAATTTCATATAACATTAAAGAAGAGTGTGAAATTTTTTATTCATTAAGAAAAAGCATAGATTAAAAGGTCCCAGTCCAGATCTACCAAGCCAGAACCAGTGGTGATCTCAAAGCAGCTTTTGGAAACACTGCTGAAAGGCACCCAGTTAAATATACAGCACACCCAAACATTATAAGAATATTTAAAATCAATCATTTTAAAACATTTTACATGTTGACATGTCACAAATATTTATAAAAAGCAAGCACACTAGAAATTTCTCCTTTCAGAGTTGGTGGTGTTTGTGGTGGTTTAGTTGCTCAGTTATGTCCATCTCTTTGTGACGCCATAGAGTTTAGCCCACCAGGCTCCTTTGTCCATGGAATTCTCCAGGCAAGAATACTAGAGTGGGTTGCCATTTCCTTCTCCAGAGGATCTTCCCAACCCAGGAATCAAACTGGGTCTCCTGTGTTGTAGGCAGATTCTTTACCATCTGAGCCACCAGGGAAGCCCCCTTTCAGAGTTAATTATAAATAATATTATTTCATGTTTACATTATCAAACATTTCTCAATGCTGATTTTATCATGTGTAATAGATAAGAATCCCAAGTTCAGAAAAGTTAAGAAACTCTCTGAAGATTGCTCAGCTGGCAAGGGACAGAGAAGGACCCCAAATCAAAGCATCTCATGCCAAGTCTAAGGCACTTTCTACTACTGTAACACATGGCTCCCATGGAGAAGGCCAAGAAACAAAGCATTACACAAGTGAGGGAGCCTGGAGAAAGCATCCTCTGATACCACACTCCCTTTCCCACTGACTGAGATTATCTTTGAAGTATATCCCTTTTCACAAATATCTACTAAGGATTCTCTCTGTAGATTATGATTGCATTCAATTATTCATTTATGTTATCTTCTTTTTAATTTACTCTGAATCCTGCCTGATACTCTGAATAGTGGAAAAGTTCAAGAGATATATGTGCTCTGGACTGATTCTTTATGACAGTAAGTTATCATGAAAATTGGGACTATACCTCATATCTATTTACCCCTGGTATGGCAAATCTCTAGATGTGCCATTCTAAAATCTCTGTGAAGCTTTTCTGTTTTCTGGTTAAAAACTCAAGGGTTTCCAAACTTGAACATGCATCAGATCACTGGGGAACCTACTAAAATTGCAAACCCTTGAGGTCTTTTCAAATATACTGAAATATATCCTTTGGTGTCCTTGAACCAGCCTTTGGAAAACATTGCCATAAGACAGCAGTAGAAATACACAATGCAATGCTTTTTAAAACAAGCTATTCTGCTCTTAGATTTTAACGAGCTCAGATTAGTTAGTTTAACACAATTTAAAACAATCAAAACAGATCTAGGTACATGGAGGCATCCTGTCCTTGACTGGACCCAGGCACAAAGCACAAAGTGTTAAAGGAAAAATTACGCCTATCCACGAAGTGATGGAACTACGCACGGGGTAGAAATCAACAGTCTCAGACCCAGAGTCAGCTCTGCCTCTGCGCAAGTCATAGCAGTGCTGCTGGCCTTAGTTTCTCTTGGTTTCTGATGCTGCTGTTTTATTCCTTCTTAGTCTCCTTGGCCTTTTGTTCCCTCTATATGTCCTTTAAATGTGACTGTACTTCAGAGTCCTGTCGTTAGTTACACTAAACCTGGCTCAAATCATCAGAGCCCCACATCTTGAATGACCATCTAGATGTGAAAGTCTTTCAAACTGGCATCTTCACCAGTGTCCTCAGTTACATTCTAATGTACAAGACTACTGGGTTGTTCAGGAGATCCTAGACTTAGAGTGGTAAGAGACATCTCACAGCATTTCCTCACCATCAACCTATTTCCCACCAGTTAAACTGGAACATTTTTAACTTTTCACTATTCCTTTCTGAAATATCTGCTTTAGAAAGTTAATTAAGCCAGATCTACCAGCAATAGGGGGCTTCCCACTAGACATGGAACAACAGACTTGTTCCAAATAGGAAAAGGAGTATGTCAAGGCTGTGTATTGTCACCTTGCTTATTTAACTTATATGCAGAGTACATCATGAGAAACACTGGGCTGGATGCAGCACAAGCTGGAATCAAGATTGCCAGGAGAAATATCAATCACCTCAGATATAAAGATGACACCACCCTTGTGGCAGAAAGTGAAGAGGAACTAAAAAGCCTCTTGATGAAAGTGAAAGAGGAGAGTGAAAAAGTTGGCTTAAAGCTCAACATTCAGAAAACAAAGATCATGGCATCCGGTCCCATCAATTCATGGCAAATAGATGGGGAAACAATGGCTGACTTTATTTTGGGGGGCTCCAAAATCACTGCAGATGGTGATCGCAGCCATGAAATTAAAAGATGCTTACCCCTTGGAAGAAAAGTTATGACCAACCTAGACAGCATATTAAAAAGCAGAGACATTACTTTGCCAACAAAGGTCCATCTAGTCAAGGCTATGGTTTTTCCAATAGTCATGTATGGATGTGAGAGTTGGACTATAAAGAAAATTGAGCACTGAAGAACTGATGCTTTTGAACTGTGGTGTTGGAGAAGACTCTTGAGAGTCCCTTGGACTGCAAGGAGATACAACCAGTGCATCCTAAAGGAGATCAGTCCTGGGTGTTCACTGGAAGGACTGATGTTGAAGCTGAAACTCCAATATTTTGGCCACCTGATGCGAAGAGTTGACTCATTTGAAAAGACCCGGATGTTGGGAAAGATTGAAGGCAGGAGGAGAAGGGGATGACAGAGGATGAGATGATTGGATGGCATCACTGACTCAATGGACATGAGTTTGGGTAAACTCCGGGAGTTGGTGATGGACAGGGAGGCCTGGCATGCTGCAGTTCATGGGGTTGCAAAGAACTGGATATGACTGAGCGACTGAACAGAACTGAACTGGTGGCTCAGACCGTAAAGAAACTGCCTGCAATGCTGGAGACCTGGGTTCAACCCCTGGATTGGGAAGATCTCCTGGAGAAGGGAATTGGCAACCCACTCCAAAGTTGTTGCCTGGAAAATCCCATGGACAGAGGAGCCCATGGGCTACAGTCCATGGACTTGCAAAGAGTCAGAAATGACTTAGTGACTAACACATACGCCAGCAATAGAAAAATGTTTAATTATGATGCCTATATTTAATGGATAGTTACACAGTCATATAAAATACTGGTGCTGGATATCATTCAGAAATATGGGGAAACAGAGTATGTTGTCACAAAGATCATACTAAATTTTTATCTATATCACAATTACATGGAACAGTCAAATGCACACAGACTAGGGAAAGGAACATGAAATATGACAGTTTTTTGTTATCTGGAATTCTGGTTGTTTTTTCCCATTAAACAATTTATTTTAATGTTATTCTTATATCATTTATGTAAATATGTATTTGACATATGATGTAGTCTATTCTTCATAATAAGCATGTGGAGCTATATAATAATATAACAGCTGCTTGTTGATTCTGTAAACAGGAAGATGCTGTAAAGCAATGCAGGCTGCTCTTATAAAATATGCTTGCTATATTAATTAACAACCACATCTATCTGCCCAGATCTCAGGACACTTTCCCAGGAATAGCACAATCTTCTACACTAGTATATGATTATGCTTAAAAAATAAATGGTATTAGGGCTTCCCTGGTGGTCCAGTGGTTAAGAATCCATCTTGCAATGCAGGGAACACTGGTTCAATCCCTGGTCCAGGAAGATCCCACATGCCACAGAGCGACTAAGCCCGTGGGTCGCAACTACTGAGCACATGAGCCACAACTACTGAAGTCCATGTGCCGAGAGCCTGGGCTCCACAAGAGAGGCCACTGCAATGAGAAGCCCACACCCCACAAACTGAGAGTGGCCCCTGCTCTCTGAAGCTAGTAAAAGCCCATGCAGCAATGAAGATCCCACACAGACAAAAAAAAAAGTTTTTTAAAGAAATAAGTGGGATTATTATAACTACTTTAAAAATGGGGAAACTGAGAAACAAGAAAGATCTGAGGACTTACTCAAAGGCAAACCACAAGTCAGAATGAATTTACAAGTCAGTGATACTTACTTGACTAACAACATAAATATATTTCAGATTTCTAGACCAACTGTTCCTCGCTTTTAATACACACATAATTTGCCCAAGTAAAGAAACATAATTATTTTGACTCATTGGTGTCCTATCTTGCAACATACTCCTTCTTTCTATTTGCTTAGGAAATTTTCTTAAACTCTCATATATTCATTTACACATGATGAATGACTTTCAAAGACAGCACTCTAAATAGAATCTTTGATTTCAGGTGCTCAGCTTACATGCAAAATAACGAAATTGAAATTGAAATGCAGTTACACGAATTCTCACTTATTTTCCACCTCAATAGGATAATGACCCTTTGACAAGCTAATTCTGATATTATCATCACTGCAAGTTACTGAGATTTACAAATTGACCCAAAATAATCACTAATAATTCAATAGGCAATACATGTCTAAGCCAGAGTTCTTTTACATTACTTGGTCTATTGATTTTGGATTTCAAAGATATGAAAACCAAGGCAAGGCTAATGCTAATCTGCTTTAGAGGCAGCACCCTATCATTTAAAAATAACATTACTCTGACTAGCATTCAGCCCCTTCTAGACTTGTCACTTCACGTATGCTAAATATTCAACCACAAGATTTCCTCTGTAAACACGCAGGTCACAAGAGCTCTGAAAATTCAAAGAGTGTTTGTTTCTTTGACCATTTCCTGAACCCTAAACAAGCACAGACTTGAGAATGAGAGACATGTTACTCCCTTTAGCACTAAGTTGATAGTTTTACTCTCCTGTCAATAAACTTACACCTCCCCTTTTTTTCCTTATGGACTAAAGTGTTGAGAAATTCTACAGAGGGGTATAACTGTTTGGAAAAGTTTGGAAATACCATCTACCAATAGTTTTCTGCAAATTTAAGGGTCCAAATTCTAGTCCCTTCCTGATGAAAGCCACAATAATGAATCTTGTTTCACTCTTCCACTACTATGGTACTACAGGTAAACTTCATTTTACCATCTAAGCCAGAAGCACAAACTGGTAATTTTCAGACTTTATTCAGGCCACTAACTTATTTTGGTTGGCTCAAACAAAGCTTTTAAGAATTAAGCCAACATACAAAAACCAGTTAAATCTGTGGAAAAGTCCAGATAGTGCAGACATCAAGTTTCTCTTGAAAAACTGGAAACTTTGGCAACTCTGGGCCTGCATTCCTATGTGGTAATAATTCAGCTGATAGGAAGAAGTGGTGCCTCCTTTACAAAGCAGCCAGTCTCCAGTTGACCATAGTCCCTGCTTGCCAATTTCTAAGCCTATTGTGTCCCTGACGCCAAGATCCTTGTTATACCCA
Source organism: Capra hircus (assembly GCF_001704415.2). NCBI lineage: Eukaryota > Metazoa > Chordata > Mammalia > Artiodactyla > Bovidae > Capra > Capra hircus. The sequence goes on from NC_030808.1 coordinate 85,700,374, forward strand.
GCACATTTCATATAATTATGCTACCTGCCTGTTTTCTTAAGCATTTGAGTTCCTTACCTCTTTTGAGAAAATATTTTCTATTGTATTTCATTAGCATATGTTGCACACCCACTGAATGAAAGTGGGGAGCAGTAAGGAATAGGAGGTTACAGGTTCCTAAGTTCAGGGAATCTAAACTCTAGCAGCAGGGACTAAAATGCACTCAGAGTGATAATGCAAGGTGTTTAGCATTGAATCATACACAATGATCTAAAGCAGGGTTGTCCAGTAAAATTATTATGTGAGCCACATATTTAATTTAAAATTTTCTAGTAGCCACTTTAAAAGGTGAAATTAACTTAATAAAGTTTTATACAAACCAATATAGCCAAAATCTTATTTTAACACAGAATCAATGTAAAAAATTACTAATGAAATATTCATATCCTGTTTTTTGTATGAAGAAGTCTCTGAATCTAGTGTTTCATTTATATTTAACAGCACATCTCAATTTGAACAACCCGCATATCTCAAAATATGTGAACAAGCTACTTTTCAAGTGCTCAAGAATCACACCCCACTCCAGTATTCTTGCCTGGAAAATCCCATGAAAAGAGGAGCCTAGAAGGCTGCAGTCCATGGGGTCGCTGAGGGTCGGACACGACTGAGCGACTTCACTTTCACTTTTCACTTTCATGCATTGGAGAAGGAAACGGCAACCCACTCCAGTGTTCTTGCCTGGAGAATCCCAGGGACAGGGGAGCCTGGTGGGCTGCCGTCTATGGGGTCGCACAGAGTCGGACATGACTGAAGTGACTTAGCAGTTAGGGGTGGCTACACCGTGCGGCAGCACATGTCTAAAGTAAGCAGAACTCATAGGAGAAATTAAAGAAGGCTTCTGGCTGTAGTCCATGGGGTCGCTAAGAGTCGGGCACAACTGAGCGACTTCACTTTCACTTTTAAGTTTCATGCATTGGAGAAGGAAATGGCAACCCTCTCCAATATTCTTGCCTGGAGGATCTCAGGGACAGAGGAGCCTGGTGGGCTGCTGTCTATGGGGTCGCAGAGTCAGACACGACTGAAGCGACTTAGCAGCAGTCACAGTGAAAATACCATGGGAAAATAAATAAGGTGCTGACAAGTGGAGATGGAGCAGTTTGGGAAGCTTTTTATAATGGTGGGAAAGCATATCTAGACCAAATATAGTGACATATCTACCGAGGGAATTAGAGAAACTCAAACATCAGGAGACACAAGACAAGGGGAAAATAGAGCACTAAGATGAAAAGGGATGTTTGAAGAAGCTTACCAAGGACATTGACTGCTTGGCTAAGGAAGTAAAATTTTATTCCACCAAGACAATCTGAACAAGAAGTGGTTTCTCCTATATATGTTTTAGGATAGAGAATATACAACACTGGGTTAATGTAACTCAAATCAAAGTAGTCAGGTCCAAGTTCATGCAAATAGGGTTAGAACACAAAAATGGAAGCTCCAGAAGGCTGCCATCAGTTCAATACAAAAAATAATTTTCTAAATTGTCAATATTGCCCAAAGGACTATGCGCTGCTCTAGGAAGTTGCAAACCCAACTTTGGGGATGTAGAAGCAGATGCTAGATAATGACTCTTCAGGCATCAGGTGAAGTGGAGAAGCTCTTTTGTCCCCTGCAATACACAGTTAGCACCCTACACTCCATTCCTTTTGAGCAAGTTGTATAACTTCATGCCTTTCTCTCCCATTCAAGACAGCATAATGGAATGCAAGGGAGAGAGACAGTGCTATTATTACTGAGATAATCTTGAATCTGTTCTAATTTATTTTTTAAAAAGAAAATAAATCACTCCTTGACCTTTGTTACTTTATTATTAGGGGGGTTAAACGAAGAACATTTTATTCTCTTGGCAGCTGGTATGAGAATTTCTCTTAGTGAGAGAACTGCCTTTGTTGGAAAATGCTTTAGTAGCCCCGCTTGCAGTAGGTGAGCACTGCAGAGCAGGAATATCACCTGAGGCCAAGGATTCAGAGGAGAGGGTGAAACTACAGGGCAGAAACTAGAGTGAGAGAAATCTGTTTGCTTTTAAGAGGGAAGGAGTGGAAGAAAAGAAAGGCAGGGCAGGGAGGGAAGTGGTAGAGCTAGTGAAATTTTTGAGAGGCTGAAATATTCAATCAAGTTATAAATCAGGAAATGCTTGGTGTGAGTAGATATAGGGTAGTAAACTAGTGGAGGCATTGAATTTTGCATCCAAGTGGACAAAAACAAAACAGAAACCACTCACAGATTCCAAACGCTAAACCAGAGGAAGCCTAAAGAATATAATTCCATAGAAATGCTAAGAAATAAGGGGAAGCTCCATGGACTGGGGCTCAAGTCCCATTAACCTAGAACCCCAGGGGCAGGGAGACACCACTGGTCACCTTAGTGGCACTGTATTTGTCCACATGGCTTGTAGGGGAGCTTCCATTCCTGTCCACACACAGCGACCTCATGTGGCTGTGACTGAAAGCAGCCACTAGAAAGTGTGGTCAGTCCTAGACTGACCTCGTATGACAATAACTGTTTAAAGTGGCCTTCAAATATTCTAAACCACATCAGTTTTATTTAGCCAGTCCTCCTCCAAGTGAAGTCCATTAAGATGGTGTGCCAGAGATACCTTGTAGTTGCAGACAATAACACATCTTCATTTGACTGCTGCTGCTGCTAAGTGGCTTTAGTCGTGTCTGACTCTGTGCGACCCCATAGACGGCAGCTCACCAGGTTCCCCCATACCTGGGATTCTCTAGGCAAGAATACTGGAGTGGGTTGCCTGCCATTTCCTTCTCCAATGCATGAAAGTGAAAAGTCAAAGTGAAGTCGCTCAGTCATGTCCGACTCTTAGCGACCCCATGGACTGCAGCCTACCAGGCTCCTCCATCCATGGGATTTTCCAGGCAAGAGTACTAGAGTGGGGTGCCATTGCCTTCTCCACTTCATTTGACAGTAAATACTAAAAAACCTTGTCACTTTATTTTTCTTTTTCAATTTAAGGTATAGAATTTAATGAAATAGGCTTGAAAATATGAGTGCATCAAACACAATAAGGATAAGTATTATTTCATGAAACTTAAGTTTCTGTAATTATTATGATTGTGTCTCTGGGTACACACTGTTTTTTTTTTTTAATTTTAAAATCTTTAATTCTTACATGCGTTCCCAAACATGAACCCCCCTCCCACATCCCTCCCCATAACATCTCTCTGGGTCATCCACATGCACCAGCCCCAAGCATGCTGTATCCTGCGTCAGACATAGACTGGCAATTCGATTCTTACATGATAGTATACATCACTTTAAATAAGCATAAATAGATTATCAAATTGCTATTAGATTATTAAAATAACCACTTAATTTTGAGATAAAACCTGGAGACTTCAAAGTATGGCATTCCTTGATCACTCTGTGCTTTCTCACCAGATTGCATGTGCGTATGTGTTCCTGTCTATGGCTGGAGGGAGACTTCAATGGACAAGTGTGTGAAGCCCCACACCAAAGTGAAGTCACACCAAAGTGAAGTCGTTCAGTCATGTCCGACTCTTTGCGACCCCATGAACTGTAGCCTACCAGGCTCCTCTGTCCATGGGATTTTCCAAGCAAGAATACTGGAGTGGGTTGCCATTTCCTTCTCCAGGGGATCTTCCCGACCCAGGGATCGAACCCAGGTCTCCCACATTGTAGGCAGACACTTTACCATCTGAGCCACCAGGGAAGAGAAATCACACCAAAGACTTGCTCAAACTTGCTCAAACAGAGCCCTGGCGATAACTGTTCATCACAGCTATCTGCAAGTTGCCTTTGATTATGCCAGTTTCCAGGGATAACTATTGCTGCCCCATTGGACTATATATATTTACTTACTTTAAAAGCTGCTAGAAAATTCCCTGGTGGTCCAGAGGTTAGGACTTTGTGCTTCCATTGCAAGGGTAGCGGGTTCAATCCCTGGACAGGGAACTAAGAGTCTGCATGCTGCACAGCATGGCCAAAAAAGTACTGATGACTTATCTGCAGTGCAGGAACAAAGAGGCAGAGGTAGAGGGCAGACCTGTGGACACAGTCGGGGGAAAAGAGGGTGGGATGAGTTAAGAGAGTAGCATTGACATAAGGGTGACATAAGGGTGTCAGCGCTACTCTCTCAGTTCATCCCACCCTTATGTCAGTTTTACTCTCTCAATTCATCCCATCCTTATGGCAAGCGACTCTCTCAATTCATCCCACCCTCTTTCCCCACTGCTGTGTCCACAAGTCTGCTCTCTACCTCTGCCTCTCTCTTCCTGCTCTGCAAATAGGTCATCAGTACTATTTTTCTAGATTCCATATATATGCATTAATATACAATATTTGTTTTTCTGTTTCAACTTACTGTATAACACCATGTAAAATAGGGCTTCCCTCATAGCTCAGTTGGGTGAAGAATCGGCCTGAAATGCAGGAGACCCGGGTTCAATCCTGGGATGGGGACGATCCCCTGGAGAAGGAAATGGCAACCCACTCCAACATTCTTGCCTGGAGAATCCTATGGACAGAGGAGCCTGGTGGGCTACAGTCCATGGGGCTGCAAGAATTGGACATGACTTAACTACTTAGACTTATGTGTAAAATAGATACCTAGTGGGAAACTGCTACATAACAGAGGGAGCTCAGCTCAGTGTTCTGTGATGACCTGGGGGTCCGGGGGGAGGGGGGGGTGAAAGTTTGGCTCAAGAAGGAAGGGGTATATGTACACTTATAGTTAATTCATACTGTTGTACAGCAGAAAATAATACAACATTGTAAAGCAATTATTCTCCAATATAAAAAATCTGGCATTTCTATATGCTAATAGCAAATTATCAAAAATAAATATTAAGAAAGCATTGCATTTAAAATTATATCAAAAATAGTAAATGCCTGGGATTAAATTTAACCAAAGAAAGGAAAGACTTGCTCTCTGAAAACTATAAGATACTGAGAAAAAAATTGAAGGTGACACAAATAAACAGAAAAATGTATCATACTTATGGATTGAAACAATCGATATTGTTAAAATTCCATACTACTCAAAGCAATCTATAGAGTCAATGCAATCTCTATCAAAATACCAACACCATTTTTCACAGAACCAGAAGAAATAATTCTAAAATTTGTGTGGAACCACAAAAGACCCTGAATCCATTTTTTTTAAATGGGCAGAGAAACTGCCCATTTTTCCAAAGAAGACATACTGATTGCTAACAGGCACAAGAAAAGAAGCTCAGCTTCAGTAATCATCGAGGAAATAAAAATCAAAACCACAATGAGATGTCATCTCATACCTGTCAGAATAGCTATTATTAAAAAGACAAGAAATAGCAAGTGTTGGGAACGATGTGGAGAAAGGGAACCCTCAAGTACAGTTGTTGGTGAGAATATAAATTGGTGCAGCCATTATGGAAAACACTACGGAGGTTTTTCAAAACACTAATTACTGTGTATGTGTGAGCATGTGCGTACTCAGTCGTGTCCAACTCTTTGAGGCCCCCTGGACTGTAGCCTGCCAGGCTCCTCTGTCCATGGGATTTTTCTGGCCAGTGTGTTGGAGTGGGTTGCCATTTCCTCCTCCAGGGGATATTTCCGACCCAGCAGATTGAACCTGTGTCTCCTGCATTGCATGTGGACTCTACCATTGAGCCACCTGGGAGCCCTTCTAACTACCATACAATCCAGCAATTCTACTTTGATATTTATCTGAAGAAAAGGAAAACACTAATTTGAAAAGACCCTGACGCTGGGAAAGATTGAAGGCAGGAGGAGAAAGGGATGACAGAGGACGAGATGGTTGGATGGCATCGCTGACTCAATGGACATGAGTTTGAGCAAGCTCCAGAAGATGGTGAAGGACAGGGAAGCCTGGCATGCTGTAGTCCATGGGGTCACAAAGAGATGGACACAACTTAGCAACTGAACAACAGCAACAATTTGACAAAATATATGTACACCTATGTTTACTGCAGCACTAATTACAATAGCCAAGATATGGAAGTAACCTAAGTGTCTATCAGGAGATGAATGGATAGAGAAGACATATGTATATATACATGCATACATACATACAATGGGATATTATTCAGCTATTAAAAGGAATGAAATATTTGCATTTGCAACAACATGGATGGATCTAGAGGGTATTATCTTAAGTGAAATAAGTCAGAGAAAGGCAAATACCATATAATTTCACTTATAGGTAGAAGCTGAAATAAAACAAACAAATAAAAAATAGAAACAGACTGGTAGATACAGAGAACAAATTGGTGACTGCCAGAGGGATGGAAGGAGAGGAGAAAAGGCAAAATAGGTGAAGGGAATTAAGATGTACAAACTTCCAGCTATAAAATAAATATCATAAGAATGTAATGTTCAGCATAGAGAATATAGTCAATAATATTGTAATAATTCTGTACGGTGATAGATGGTAACCAGATTTTCTGTGGTGATCATTTTTTAACGTACAAAAATATTGAATCATTATGTCATAAACCTTAAATTACTATAATATTATATGTCAATTATAATTCAATTTAAACTTAAATTTTTTTAAGTTTAAAGTACAATCATATTGTTGTATAACCACCTCACTATCTATTTCCAGAAGTTTTTTTAAAAAACTCATATCCCCACCTCTTTGCCCCTGGTAACTACTACTCTACTTCCTGTCTCTATGAATTTGCCTTACTTAGTTAGCTCACTTGGGGCTTCCCAGGCAGCACTAGAACCCGCCTGCCAAAGCAGGAGACATAAGAGACATGGGTTCGATCCCTGGGTGGGGAAGATCCCTTGGAACGGGAAATGGCAATCCACTCCTGTATTCTTGCCTAGAGAATCCCATGGACAGAGGAGTCTGGCAGGCTACAGTCCACGGGGTCACAGAGAGTCAGACATGATTGAAGCAACTTAGCACAAACATGGCAATTCTGTGTTCAATTGTTTGAGGAAGCATTAAACTGTTTCCCACAGTGGCCACACTATCTCACATTCCCACCCAAAGCTTCTCATATTTATATAAGAACAAAAGATTGGAAGCAACTTAAACATTTATCAATATTCAACTGATTAAATAATTTATAGCACATTTTCACAATGAAATACCATGCAACCATAAAAATAGAACAGGGACTCCTTTTTTGTATGAATAAAGAAAGGATTCCAACTTGTATTAAGTGAAAAAGCAAGATGCAGAACAGTAAGTATATTATGTTATCACTTATGTAAAAGAGAATAAAAAGTATATAAATTTGCTTGGAAAAATATAAAATATCTCTGGAAAGATAACAAAAGAAATTAATCAGACTTGTGCTTCTTGAACGAGGAATTCCATGATGGGAGGTCCAAGGAAGACAAAGGGTTTTCATTGTATAATCTTTCGTATGTTTTGAATTTTGAAGAACAAGATTATAGAATCATTTGAATATTAAATCTGAAGCATTTTTTAAAGTAGTGGATTTTCTGAGTAAGATACGTTTGATACTTCCTTACATTGAAGGTCCACACCACCATCCTTAGAAGGGGAAAAGTAGAGGATCTCTCCTCTTGCAGCATCACAGGCATCTCTTAGAAAAGATGGTCCACATTTCCACTCCACATCTACTCCCTTCATTTCCCCTATTTTCTAAAACAAGTATTTGAACCCCAAATTTAACCTGCTTCCTCCAGATCCTTCCTGTTCACCTTCCCATGGAGGAGAGAGGATCTCAAAATGACTTTGTCAAAGCCAGAACTCCACTCTGGAACAACCTTCCCCCAAAAAGTAAAGACACAAAGTGAAAATGTCAATCAAACACATGAAAAATAGAAATGTCTCCTAATATGGTAAAATCACAGCTTTAAAGTAGAAGCTTGGGAAAATATAAAAGTGAATCCATCACTCTATCTTTAAAACACTTTACCATCTACACGTGTCTGTGACCCTGATGTCTTTTTAGCACTCTAAATTGGGAAATGAGGATAATGTCTTTTTCAGTATCTTTGAGTAATAGAAAAGCATAGCAGCTCATCATTATAGGAAAGATCATAACAATGGGAACAAAAAGTAAGTCCAATGTTTTCCTTTCCATGATCTAACTGCACCAAGTAGTTCAACAAATATATATTTTAAAAATATATATCAGTTACTTCCCAGGGTTCTATTTAAGTTAATGCAGCAATATTCTCAATTTGGGCTCCTTGTTAGCTACTTCTAGTCCTTAAGGACTACAGACCTCCATTAGTTACGTATGTTTTTAGTCATTTGCCTTTTTGTGTCTCTCTTGAAAATACACAGTTGATAATCACAAGACTCAAGCTGAGGTAAAATATTGTCAGTATTTTTAAGCACCAATTGACCGAAAACATTGCTTGGGGACACACGCATACACATATGCTAATGAGTCATACTGTAGCATGTTATTTTGAGACTTTCCTGCCCACCATAACACAGCCAAACATCTGGCCCATCTTCAAAATGGTGACTTGCTGGAGCAGGGTTCATGCTACTCTCCAAGGCCAGTTGGCATTAATGTAAAAGTAATAGATCCCTTCCAGCTACCTACTTCCAGAGTTCACACAAGAAACATAAAAAATTAATAAGTAAATAAAGCCAATGTGGAAAACATATGCTTTGATAATCTTAAATAGGCTTTAAATTATTTGTTGGTTCAATGAATTTAATTGATGTGAAAAATACTAGTGCAGTTATTTGGAAAACAGATTTGAGGATTTTAATACTATCACTTAAAGTTTTAATGAAAAGGGCAGGTGGTAGTGATCAGAAAAAAAGATGTAATACAATACTTTCTGTAGTAAAAAATGTGCAATAAAGATTTTAAGAGGTTCTGAACAGTGAAAAGTTTGCTGTTAACAGATTCAGCTGGTGTTTAGCCAAAATTTGCTCTCCATATTTTCATATCAGGAGTGTTATCTGAATCAACAGAAAATAATACATTTTTAAGTCCTCAGTATTTCTATATTACTCACCTGGAAAATCTGCATTTTAAGGGCTTTCATTTTCTCCCAATAAAATATTTTTTAGTTATAGGATGTCAGTAGACAAATGACAAAATATGATTGATGTTTTTATAAAGCTAAGTTTCTTATTTTCCATGTGCATAATTTTAATTCTGTATTGTTATTTATGTGACCAAACTTTACTTATACATAATTTAAAGCATAACTTAAAAATTGATCATACATATAAATGTAAATGAAGGTTAACATGGACTATAAACTGTAATTAAATTGACTTCCCTATAGCCATTCAGTTAAATACTTGATATGTTTAATAACTAGATTTAAAATTAAATATCGTGAATTAAAACATTCCTTTTATGAGGTACCTATTGGCATTATAATACAAGCGTTTTTTAGAAGAAGAATGATGATATAATCAAAAGCATTGGATTAGACCAAGCATTAAAAGTGAAATGAGAGAAAAATGTATGTTTGTTTCTGTGGTGATGTGGGTATATTTTACTCTGTTATGAGAAACAGTATCAAAACATTATCCCAAATCAATAATTTGAACTCACTGTTATAACCCTATCTGTCTCATAAGCAAAAGTTCCTGGGCTTTTGGAAATAAGAACAAATATGGAAACTGTCATTTTCAGACGTAGATGCTACAAATCAGTGGTTTTCTTCAAAGGAAAAGCCCAAGTCAACCCCAAGCCTATTATTGAGTAATAATTTAAACAAACGTCTGTTTTCATATTTACTAAG